>NW_027109405.1:738536-746371 GCF_000696795.3 Halyomorpha halys
TATATATATATATTTGTCTGTAATGGACTGAGGTGTCCTCCCCCTTTGCGAAATCCTGCCTACGCCCATAAAAAATTGATCTGTAAAACTTTATTGAGGGCTTTAGCAAGGATACCTCCTTAATCTTAGGTACTTTTGCTTTGATGTAGCACCTGTAAACAATAAACTTCGAAGCACAAGTTGAGATATCATTTAAAAATAAGTAACGATAGATCCATTATTAGCCATGTTCTTAAAACGTACGATTTGAAGCTGTATGCAAGAGACAGATATCGGTTACAAAGCATGATGGAACTTGCATCATCATTTATTAGCTCAATCTGTTTGACTTTCGGTCTAAAAAAGTGCGCTCTAGTAAATGCTGGTAAACGGTAGTAGTCCTTTCCCGCTTTCTCACAAGCTACCATAAAGGATCAACCTGTAGTAAAATATTACAGATATCTTGGTGTAAAACAAATTATTTACGTAGTCAGGAAGGATGTGCTACAGCAAGTTCTTCTAAGTAGTCATCGTAATGGTAAAAACAAAATCCATGCCAGGAATACTTGGGCAACGCCATTAGTAGTACAGTTGCGGTATAATTAACAGGCAAATTATCAAACATTAGGAAATGAACCGCTTAACGCGCACTGTGATGAATATTGTTCAATTTTAGGCTTCCATGACAAAAGTATATATGCCGAAGAATTCAGGTGGACACTAAAAGAAATAACAAGTTAGTAGGACATAGAAACTGCATTGTAGCAAGAGGAATTATATAATAGGTCTTATCACCAGCTACTAGAGCCACAGATCGATTATGAATGGCTAAAGACACGTCATATTTTTTTGTGAGGCAGATAGATTTTACATACAATACAATACTCATTTATTGCAATGAGAGCTTATAAACAGCATATCCTAAAGGATAATCTAGTCACATGTAGATGTCACATCTGCTTGACGGCTCATGTTATTCTGCAGGTAACAAACAGATGTGAATCCCAGACTGGGACAGCCTATTTGAAGAGGCACAATTACGTAGCAAAAATATATCATCAAGGAATCTCTAGGAACCTGGGATTATTGATTAATAAAATACAAAAGTTTACTGGGATAAGCAAGTTGTTACGGATCAGAGTATAATATACAGCCACTAGAACATATTAGTGTAGCGAAACCTACTGGCCTATACCGTAAGCCACCAAAACAGTCGAATACAGAAATATAGAAATTTGACAAAGACTAGAGAAAAACATGTGTACTACTTGAATACCACGGAAACTCGGAATTGCATCCATAAGTGGTATGATATTAAAAATAATAAATAGTGCCTCAGCCAAATAGTGGTGATTAGACCAAAACAAGAATCAGACTTCTAAAGGTATAATCCACTCATCGAGAGGGAAAAAACCTCCAAATAAGATAATAACTTCAATAAGAGAGGAATACAAACCAACCAGACTCATAAAGAGAGTATTGATTTTTCCTTTAATATTTCAATATATTATGCCCTCAACTATTAGAAATGAATCAATCATTAATCCATATCGTTATTCGAATTGCGTGACCGATTGAAGCCGAGGCCCTCGTAGAAGGAGGAGGAAGAAGATAGAGGGACCATTAGAAGAAACATCTTGAGGTTGAGTGTATCCGACGAGAATGTGGGTCAGCCGACCCACAAAGCTTTTGTCGTATTGATTAGCAGGAAGAAGCAATCCTCACCAAGTCCTCAGGTCCTCAGTCATCCTATCCAATCTTTTGGCTTATTGTTCTTATTATATTTTGGAGTAAAACTAAATTGGATATCTGATTAATAGTTAGTACATTTTACAGCCAAAGCAGGTTATATCTGCTCTTTGGAATAAACAAGAATCAAAGATCAAGGCAGATATCGTCTTTTTCCTGCAAGAGTGCAATTTTTCAAAATTGGCTCTTCTGGTATCAGTGATAAAAAGAACTTAGTTTTTCAATAATATTGATTTTCTCAAGTTGTTCAATTGGCTATTAAAATCGACCTCATATTTCGGAAATTCAGGGATGAATTTACTGGAGTAGCTCTTGACGTACCAAGAAAACATTTTTTTTTATGTTCTTTCTAAGCCGAAAGCATTGATTTTCAAGAAGTGACGCTATTCCTACAAATTAGTGTTTTAGAAAAATGATGATTTGACTTATATAGACGAATTTCGAAAGTTAATCAATTTGAAATCACTCTCTTGAATAATTCTTGACAAGCTCTTTATCAGCGACACTAAAATAAAGTAAATATTTTTAAATACTTCAATAGCCACATTAATTTAAGGAATAAAAGCCATGTGCCATATGCTGTGTTAAAAATCAAGCACTAAGCATTTTATGATGATTAAGTATTTTAGCGATATTTTTTTTTAGTATTTTTTTAAATATAAAGTAATTAATCTGCAAATTAGTCGGCTGCCCAACCTATTAAAAGATTCAAGACATCGTATCTTTATCTTGAATACCATATGTTATCTGTGAAAAGAAATTAAACTTTGAGAACAAAGTGAACAATAAGGTTGCACAAATTGTTATTACACGCCAGTGTACCGGAACACAATGACATAGTTAACCTGCACTCAATATTTTATGTATTTTATTTTATCGGATAATATTAATGCATGGATTAAGGCTTATTATGTTCTAAATATTAAATTACAACCTGTAAACGAAGAAAAATTTATAAATTATGCTACATAGTTAAAGGATGGTAATAATTACATGATATTATATATTCGATTTTTTAGTCAACTCTCATCGCCCCCCCCCCTATATCCTGGAGGTTTCACTGTATCCCTTTCTTCCCTTCCTGGCGGCGGACATGGCTATTTTCACTTTACTAGCGGACCACCCAGATGATGTACACGGAAACTACGAAAGGAGATTATTGATTCTCCATTACCTCTAGCTGAACCAAAAACTTTATTACTATTATCCGTCAGGAAAATCTCAGAGGACTTAAACGCATTTACCTCAATTCAGCTTAAGGATCATCCTAGTTCATTGAACAAGGTTACGCACACTTTATAGAGCCTGTTCGTGCTGAAAGAGGATTTTTCGGTTCCTTAGTCGATAGAAATATGGAATATGGAGGGCTCTGACTGCTAAAACAATGTTGCAAGAGATCTCATTATCGCCATTAAATATGGGTACACAAATTCAATTCAACGCAAGGATCAATGTAACAAGGTCTGCTACTTTTGTTATTGATTAAGTTGTTAAAGAAAGGGATAACCTGAACCTATTCTCATTTATGGATGATATGGATTACAGATTTCATCCATAAATACCGCGGTTATGGATGAAATCTGTAAAATTTGTAAAAGGCAAACTACCTGAACAGTGATCGGAAAACATGACGGTGGATACTAAGTCATTTGTGTTACAATAAAGGAATTTCAGCCATCTTACTGGAATGGTTGTAGGAACTTCAGAGAAAAGGGATGACCATCACTGCCTCCAAGAGTAAAGCACCGATCTTTCCCGAAATGAGGAGGCAGTGAAGGAGGACTGTAGAAATGATATTATATTGTAGAAATATTCTCGCAGTGGGTCAGAACTTTAACTACTTTTTTATTTTATTTTTATCCCACTCCCTTGCCATTTCTAGCATACGGTGTGCGGCAGCAGTGGTGTAGCGCGCTGAGTTTAAAAAATGTTGGTTAAAAAAGCTTTGGCGCATGCCAAAAATCATCAATTTATTTTTTACAAAATTACTGTTATATAACAATAATGTTAGGGGGGATTCCATTTTAATTATTACAACAATTTTAACTGTGGTGCAACCCATCAAGTTGAGCGCCTTACGCCTTAAGGTGCTGGACCTTGTCCGCAGCACCCCTCCGGTAGCCTTCGCCAGCCTGGTCCAGCCCTCCTGGTCTCAGCCTGGGTCAGCTTCCTCGCCGATGTCCGGTGGTCGAGCGGACATCCTCTTTCGATGTTTCTCTCAACCTCAACCTAATAGTTACCCCTTATCCTGACACTGCCGTTATTGAGGTAACTACCTACAGGGGAGTATAGATTACTGGGAGTGTCGAGCTCTTGCAACCGCTGGTGTACACGGTGCCACAAACCACTATCGAAGGCGGAGGAGATGTCAAACATGATCAATAACACGTATTTCTCCGCCCTCTCCTCCACGTCCCTAAGCACTCTCAGCAGCGCATCCGTAGTTCTCTTGCCACGGTTTGAGCCGAATTTCCGTGGATGGCTTGCAGCACTTAGGATTGGTCAAAGGCTTTGCACGGTCAAATGCTCCAGGACCTTACTTGCTACTAGGAGGAGACTTTTGGCGTTTCCTTTTCCTACCCACCTCCCTTGTAGAGCAGTCTCAAGTCTACAATCCTCCACTTGTTTGGAAAGTACCCCATATCCAAACACTCGTTGAATATATTCAACAATTCCTCCACGATA
The DNA here is from genome assembly GCF_000696795.3 of Halyomorpha halys. Classification (NCBI taxonomy): domain Eukaryota; kingdom Metazoa; phylum Arthropoda; class Insecta; order Hemiptera; family Pentatomidae; genus Halyomorpha; species Halyomorpha halys. The sequence goes on from NW_027109405.1 coordinate 742,950, forward strand.
TAAGGGGCACTATTCTTGAGGATTGCAGCATCTATACTACCCAGTCCCGAAGCTCTTCCAATCCTTTGCCTGTTCACGGCAAGACGAAGGTCCCATATATCCTATGGTGGACATAGGTCGGTACCTGGTGGGTATAACGTGGTGCATCTAACCATTCCATCATCTGCACTATCCTGAGACGGATCATCCCTAGGGTATGTATAGTCTATGTACATCTTTGCAGCCTCCTCCAGGGTGGTTGCCTGGGCACCTTTCACTCTAATAGCCGCCAACAACTGTAACGGCTTAACCTTGCCCAGTGCCACTCTGTACGGGATACCGCAGGGATTCTTCTCTGACTCGTGTACAATAAATTCGTCCCAGGATTTTTTCAGAACTTTAACTACTTAGGTTCAACATATATAGCAGCATCGATGGTCATGAAGATATTAAGCACAAACCTAAGATTCATTAGTGAGAGATGGATCATACCTAACAAAGTAAATCATAGGAGAAGTCCCTATTTAGAGTAGCCGGAAAAATAGAAGAAATTGTGTAAGAAATAAAATGGAAAAGGAAAGCAACAAATTTTGGGTTAAAATCCACCCTAGATAAAAAACGCATCTTAAGTGGTTGGGTAATATTTGCCGAATAGGCGAGGATCTGTAACCCAGAAAGGCAATGGAAGAAGTCCGCAGAAAACCTATAGTTTTGAATGGTGAATATGTTACAAGTATTGGAGGAAAAACACAACATTCTGGCAACTCTGCAAGGACCGTGAGGCATAGTAGCGTTGGATCGAGGCATATCTACGCTAGAATATGGCACAAGGAGAAAGACGGAGAAGAGTCGATAGGAGTGACTGATAGTGGTTGTAGCCAAGAGAGTTGGGGCTTCACCTTAGCAACCTCGAAATTGCAGTATCTGTAGGAAACTTACGAAACATATATAAAAAAATATAATTTAAATATTGTCAGCATGAAGTATTTGGTGAAGTAAAGTACCATTGTTCAAAATCGACTGATCTCATTGAAAGGCTGCTTACTTTTAAACAGATGGTGTAAAATTAAAAAATACCTTTTATCCTGAAAATCTCAATTACAATAAAGTATAAACTTCTTAGCAAGTGAATTGTGAAGTTAATGATGATTAGACTCCAAAACGGCCGTTGTGCAATATGTTATTGAATATTGGCGGCTAAGAGGAGCTAATGGAGGGGATGGCCCAATGAGGCAAGGAGATGGCTCGCGGGGGGTCCTGTTACTAACTACCTGCGATGAGGGGTCTCATGGCCCATCAGCGGCAGCGGCGTCTTTGACTGCTCCAAGATGGATAACAGAGTCATCAGGAGCTGCCCAGCTGTTCTTCGTTCCTCGTCACTCACAGCAGCAATCTGCATAAACCAGCCTTTCGTCTGTAATTTTTGCCCATCTTCGCTGTATATGGCTTTAGACTTATTAAGACGAAACTGATGGATGGGACTTGGGTAAAAGTGTTTAAATCACAATGTGGGTCATGTACCGAGCATGTTACTCTTATTTAGGTCAGCCATTCATCAACTGAAATAGGTGTTATCGCCCAGAACTACCTAACTTACAGGAAGTATATTTGTAATTATGAGATAGTGGTTTTTATCAGGGTATAAATTTTACGATCATCTTGATTTGGCTTTTTAGCCTCCGATAAGATTCTCCAAGACTCAAGTATAGAATGGGAACTTCGGAGTGGCTTGAAGGTAATTTTGAACGTAAGATATCTTGTAATTGTAAATACAAGATATTTTAATCTTACGTATGTGAAATTTAACGGTTAGTTGAATAATAATAATAATACTTTATTTATTCTGGGACTTGTCCCTTTAGAATAATACAGAGAAATAGGCAGATGTGGGCTAAGGAGCCTCAGAGATACTTAAACAAAAATACAAAGAAATATAAATAGTCATTATAAAAAATAACTACAATAGTTACTTTGCCACTTTAGTGCCGATCAGTTGGACAATAAAAAAAATGATGTAAAAAAAATTAAGATTGATGTAATAATTTATATAGATATTTACAATTATATGGGGTCTGAATAGATAAGAAATAAGTGAACAGGCGGGAAATAATTGAAATCAGCGGTTCGGTGAGACCTTGTGTATAAATATGAAGACTGGGAACGGGTATTGCGGGAACGAACAGAGGATTTGAATTAAAGGAGCTCGGAGATGTATTAAGGACGGCGGTATTGGATGACTTGGAAGATGAAGGATGCCAGCAAATACTCACGACCATAGCAAGGATAAAGCCACTTCAACTCTGCATAAAACGGGAAACAGAGGCATACCTTGGGATCCCGAAGATGACTAGTATACAGCAATTTATTAAACGCTTTAATTTCGCCTCAAGATCCCCAGAGACGCCCTCATATACCGTACAGCAATAGTCAGAGAATATTCAAGTTGTTCTGTACAGTGGGATTAAGGAGAGGCCGTTGTAGCTAAGGGAATTAAGGCGTCACATAAGCATCCTCAAGTTTGGAGGATGCTATGCCACTTCAGGCACGGCCAGGGCAAGTTCACTTTTATATCTTAACTTACAATGGAATGAAAACTCAACCCTCCCACTCTGTATGTCAGAAATGAGTAGGTTGGGAGAAAAGAAAATGAATAAAACTTTCTGTGAAAAATGAATAAGAACTAAATGCATGTTTAGTTCTTATTCATTTTTCATGTTAGCATTTTTTTATAAGACTTCTAAGAAAAAGTGTAACTATCTCTTTTCACTACTGCAGGTTAGGAAAGCTCCTATTCTTCCAGAAAAGAAAAAACAATATTTAATCATAAAATTTGAATTTGAAATTTCCAGCCGTATTTTATGTTTTAGACAAGGAACAAATTGGTTCCGTGTTTGTATGCAGTCAAATGAATGTAATGAACAAATTCCCTGCTACAGTTAATGGATACTGTTGAAATTTTGAGGGAATGATTTGGTTGGTATCGAAATGTATTAATTTTATTCGTATATGTATTTCTGTGACCTTTTACTCTGACATATTTAGGTCAATACAGTGTTCAAGATTTTCTTAAGCTAAGTGAAAAGTCCAGTAAGTCATTTTGTCAATTTATAAATCTTAATTTTGTATGAGTGTTCTTAGTGATTATTTTTTATAGCTTCAAACCTAAATAACGTTGCTAGTTTTTATTTAGATACAGGTTTATTCATAATATTAGTAATGGATATCTTGAGACATAATATTTTTTTTTTTTTAAGGTAAAACACATATTTTCTAAAGTCACTAAAACCGCCTCAAAACACCACTCGCTTCCCTTTCCATCTCTCTCTCTCTCAAAAAAAACCTGTTTTTTTTTTTTTTTTTTCCGAACCCTCTAAAACAGAAATAAAATGTGAGTTAGTAGTGCATTACTGTGTAGAAAGAAAAAGTAATTCGTGTTGTGTCTT
>NW_027109405.1:746901-784140 GCF_000696795.3 Halyomorpha halys
GTATTGTTGTAGTGATTTCAGGGCTGTTGGGTAAAGATAGTGTAGTAGTGGTGCGCCGTGTAGGAGTGATGGTCGTAGTATTACTTTGTATATGAGTAATTTGAGTCTAAATAACAACCCTGGAGAGTAGATGAGGTGTTTAAGTTGGTATGATGTTGTCTTGACAACATTCATAGATTTCATTACAAGTTAAGGCTGTTAGCAAAATTGATAACTGCCTACCCTATTTGAATACTAATTGGTTTATTAGAACAGGTAATAAAACACCACATACCCCTAATTTTATAGAAAGGTATTGAACTCTTAAATGGCCGGAAATAAAACCTGAATGTATACCGTTTCTTCACGAGCTTAGCTTTCACCAAGTGACCGACGACATATTGGAGAGCAATTAACCCAAGTTGGTAGGGACGCAGCGATGATGGAAGCGTGACAAGACACAGATAAGGAAGACATGATTGTTCGCTAGAGGGAGCTGTTAAACGAGATGACACAACAAACAGAACAAAACCCAGGAAGGTGACCATTACCTTGTCAATTAGTTTGCCATCCCAGTCAGTTCTCGACTTAGCCAAACTGCTATCGTCCCCTTTACATAATATACTACCCACGGGTCCAACCCGAAAATAAGAACGGTTAATCCTCCTCGAACCCTCAGTTTGACATTGTTAGCATTTTTAATTATACGTACTCGGTCTAAATGATTTGTAATAATTCTGTTAATGAAAGTCAACTGATCAGAAGATACATTATCATTCGACTTGTTGATATCAAAGTAAAACGTTTAGGAGGTCTTTATTGTATCAAGTCATACAAGAATACATCATCATTACATTAAAAATAGCTAAAAAATTAGCTGTACCTAGAAGTGAGTTTAAATTAATTTCTGTCAAAAATTGAAAATTGATAAAAAGTATATTCCTCATATCCTAAAGCTCTTATGAAAGTTGTACGTTTACATATAGTATACATAAAAAAACATAGCACAGCCGATCTCCGCATCATGCCTAAATTTACAAATATAAAAATTATCCCGGAGAGATGGAGTGATATTTGAAAAGCGGGATTTTTTCCAGTGGGTTTTGTTTTCTGACCCTCTGCGGCTACAGGGATTTCCGCGGCCATCAGTCTGTCCAAACATGGCTGTTTTCCCTCCAGCTCCAGGAAAAATAACCGCTTGCCAATTGACATATTTTCCAGCGGCAGAAGAGAGCGAACGCGGAGCTAATCGAGTTCCAGAGGCGATCTGACTAATTGGGAACTGTCCTTTTTAAAACTCTCCCCTGGCCATTAGCGAACTGCTAATTGATAAAAACAACCCTCGTAATTCCAACCGTTTACCGCTCTATTTATAAAAGAGCCACGGTAAACAAATTCTCCGTTGGAAAAAGTGCCGTGTGTTTTCATGGACTTGCATTAGGAGAGCTGTAAAAGGCAATCCATATTAATTGACTCTACATTGAATCACAGTCAATGTTAAACAATGAGCAGCTTTATTAAATTAGTGTCTAAAATGTCCTGTTATTGGAAGGATTTATTATTATAACATTTCACTCCTTCCAAAAAGGTAATACAGGAAGTTAGTTAACCCTAAATATAAAAAATCTAATTAACGAACGTCCAAAGCGTAACGATTATCTAGTTAACTCTCTAGATTATTACAGTGTTGAATAAATCTTTCATAACTGTTTATGAATGTAACTAACAGATATAGCTTGTGACCTGCGCAAGTAGTATCAGTGACAAATTGTCCTATTTCTCAAAAGTAGCTACTACGTTTTCCTCATAGTTTGATAACTACCAACAACCGTCCGCCTGAAATGTTCCCAGCCTAACGTAGAGTAGAAGTGACTGATAGTTCTTGTCTTATGTACCAAATACCCAAGATGATTTGAGCTTTCTATATAAGTAGTACATCAAATATAAGTATCGTAATTTATTTTTTTATTAAATTGATATTTAATATCAACTTCATGGTCGTCTTTCAGTATATGCAAAGGATAGATATTTAAAGACAAAGTTCTGTTACATATATATTTTATGTTATGATCAGGTGATTGTTGTGGAATTTCTGTTGCCAAAAGTCGTCTCACAATAATGGATTCTTCTACATCTACCGACATCATTTACTTTTCTTTCCGTTGATTTTAAATCATTGCTCACCACAATAAATATTTCTATATCTGCCCTAATTCTTGTATACATTTATCTAAAATGTATATGAGTACGATCAAAAAAATCATTTGTATAATTTGACGACTTGTAATAAATTTAACAAGCATGAGTGAATATGCTAGTTAAATTTATGTGAATTATTATATATAAAACATGATAGTTTACGGAAAAATATGATTTTCGTTTAGCTAATAGAGTTTTGAGGAGTGCAATAACACAGTGGAGAAGCTCCAAGGACCCGCTTTTGAGTTCCGCTGTGGCTGGTAATTATTTATTCTCTTACTATAGCCGTGAATCAACCCTGTGGGTATGGGAGTCCTCTGTGGTCCACCCAGCCACATAAAGTGGGTATCCTTAATTGGGAATCTGGTGGTTGGGAATGATCTTGAAAATATTATCTTCTGGTATAACTGTTGTTTTAAAAACAGTACTTATTTAAAAAGTACTGAATCCTTCGTGTTTTTTTAGTGTTTCACTTTATCATTATTATTGTCAGTTTTTCTCGCTATTGCGGGTTGAGTATCTGAGGTGCGGGACCATAAGTCCAACCACCTTCATATATATTTTTTTGTTCCAAACACAGAGAGAAATACTTTATTCATTTACCCTGCCCAAATACATCAAGTTGCAATATCACACAGCATACATGTCAATCCGTAATCCGACATGAATAAAATACATATAATTACATGGTATAATAAGATATAAAGAAAACAATTTTTTTCCCTAAAGTTTCCTTTTATAATCAATTTCGGTCTATACACCAAATAAAAATATTTCAAATCATTCCTTTTTTCTTTACCACTTCTGCTCCTCTAATTTCACCATTTCATATTTTTTTAATTCACCCGATCAACAAATTCGCTCTCCGGAATTCACCCTCCTAGATCCTCTTCAGTGACCCGCTAAATAAGTTCACTATTAGACGGCAATGTGACATCAGACCATCATTTATAGTCACAGCAGTAGATCAGTTTACCAAAAACAAACAAATAGATACATTTGACGAGAATAAGACTAACACATAGATTCAAAGGAAAATATAATAAAAACCCGGTTATAAGTACCACTTGAATGGATAAATAAGTTTAAAAAAATATATACAGATAAATAAATAAAAATAATAATACTAATAAAATAAAATAATTTAATGAATAAATAAGTCAAAACACACAAATCGACAGGTCAACATATTAAAACAAATAAATAAAACAATGGATAATCTCCGAGCTAATTCCCATGCAGGTGATGGTGTATGATCCCCAGAGAGTCCAAAATAATATTTTCTGCTAAAATCGCAATATCCCCGATGCTAACACCTAGGCCTTCTAAGAAGCTCCTTGTTCTATCTGGTATTGTTCCGCGAGATCCAAACCAGAGGCCTCTCACGGTGAATCTCTCTCCGAAGGCCTCGCGGAATTTTTCCTTAAGGAAAGGGACGAATTTTCTTTTTTTCCCTTTTCACTCCACCTTCCTGTTTGAGGTCATTACTTTCAAATCTTACCGTCGGATCCAAGACTTAAAACTTTCCACACTATACGTGCTGTGTCTAAAAAGACCGACTGTTGAGCCTCTCATAGCACATCAATAGGGACTCCCAAACCATTCACGCCTGCCACTGTGGATTTTGGTACGAGACCATTGGTGGATATAATGATTGGAGTAGTGGTAACTCTCTCCAAATGATACAGTTCTTCCAATTCAATCGGTATTTCCTTACTTAGTTTTTCTCCCACAGTGGGACTTATATTATTATATATAAGAAGATGGTTAGGATTGCGGTAAAAAAGGAACAAATAGTAGAATAGTGAAGAGCACCTTAAGAGTCGCATCATTTTTGGCTGAGATAAACGATTCACTATGAGTGAATAAACTAAACCCCACTCAGACGAAGGGACGAAGGCAGGATGAAAGAGGGAAGATGACACAAGAGGAGAACAAGACTATCCTACCCAAGCCTACTGCTTCACATAGATGCTCCATCCGTCCCACTAGATGGCAGAATCTTGAATTTCTATTCGAATGTGAGGAGGACATCTTCCTCAAACAACATGAACATTTTAAAGCTTCACTGAACTGAAATAAAACGCCAAAGTTTATACCAGCACCGAGCGTGTGAATAGGTTTTGAAAAAGGGAAGGACGTTGAATGGGAGAGGAAAGCTCAATCATGTTCCCGGTAAGAGTAAATAAATCTGACAATGTAACAGTGGTATCTAAGTTTGACTGAAGAAGAAGGTAACAGTGGCGAAGATTCAGAATGATACATATCAATCACCGATCCATCAATCAAATAGGAACGGCTAACGAGTACCCACCATTTTAGACTATTCTTGAAGTAAATTTCCATTAATCCAAAATTATTCTAAATCGAGCTTTTTACTTAGAAATCCAGGATTTTATTCAATATTTGAAATTAAGCAATTTTTTTCCAATCTTGCCTATCAGGAATACAATTACTTTGTTAAGTATTTAAAAGCATATACTCGTACAATTTCAGGGGATAAAGGGGGTATGAATTAAGAAGATGATTTAAATTGGTATATTCTCTTTTATATGATGTGATGATAATGAGGTGAAGAGAGTTTTTGAACAAAATGCATTTCAATGGTTTTTAATGGAGTTAGTATTTTTTGAATCCAATGAAAATACTAAAATATATTATACTAAACTTCTAAATTATGACATATTGCGATATTCACAAATTTATTTCGAGCTATGCTTTTATTTCTTACTCATTTTTTTTAAATTCAAAATATTGATTGAAATTCTGATTTTTTTCTGATTAATAAATTGTTGATTTTTCTATTTAGCCAATGCATCAACAAATTGTTTTGTTAATAAACATTTTGAAATACATTGCAAACATATTTAAGACAAGTACTGATGGATTTAGTGAAAATAAAATATGGCAACTACGAGGGTTCTATGGAGTCATACCGAATGGCGACATAGCGGATCATCTGTATTCTCCTGAAGCTGCACAAATATTTGTCCCAATGCAATCAGCTTCAACTTCCTGCTATAGGTGTGTCCTTAACGACCAATGGCCTTATGGGTAATCGTCACCATTTCTCTGGATGGTTACCTCGTTTCTTTCCGGTAACATCCAATATTGTTTCGCTAATTAGACAACATTAACTAACTTATTAATATATCTATTCCCTAATTTGGTAATGATGAATTTCAGCGTTAAATATTTTTATTCATTTCTAATAAATCACATGACATACACGCGTCTATTTGTTCCTGAGACATCAAGATAGGTTTAATTTTCAATATATTTTTGGTGATAATATTTTGAACATTGATTATGTTACACAGAAGCCCATAAAGTGGCACTAATCATATTATAAATTTATTGCTTTTAAATAATGTCCTGTTAATAATTGCATATATTGTTAATAAAACGCTCAGTTAATAGATGGCCATTGCAAAAGAAAAAAATGAATGTACTTACAAAATCCGTAAATACATAGTAAATAGAAGAAAATTCATCTTATCGAGGTGAACAATTTTACAGCTTTGGTCGATTTCATGTGAACCATATTGGTCTTCATTGGTTTTAATAACCTCCTCTTCTATGTTTTCAACATATTTTTCTACCCCCTCCTCAATTTTTTTCTACCAAAATACACTTTTGGTGTATTCAGTGCACACTGAAGTGTTTCAATTTCACAAGAAACGTAACGTAAACCTGGCTTCCTTCAATTACATGTAAATTCATGGAGAGATTCTGAGGGTCAACTTTAATCTGCTATTGGCCAAGATGATTTGCGATGACATATCTATTTATCAATTGCTATTCTATATTAAATGGTGACGGTCCCATTTATGTAAAGAAACTTTTTGACTGACATTCTACATTCTCGGTACTGCTTTTTTCGATCAGTTGGGTGATCAGAGGTATCCTTCGACACCATCAACAGTTCTTTCCAAACCTATATGGTTTTATTCTTCGAATTGGGTTTTCAACGCTTAGCAGCTGACATCGTATAGTGTATTATGATCATTTTTAACTTAAAACTTATTTAAATTACCTTCTTTTATTTTTTTTATTTATTGATACATATTACAATATTTTGGTAATAGGTAATAGTTGTGGTAACTGATCACATTCATACTAAAATAAAATGTATTAAAAATACGAATAAATAAATAAATGAAAAAAAGTACATAAAAATAAATATACTCTCTCTCTAAATATATACAAACAGAAGGATAAAGAAAATGAAGATGATCAAACTATGCAAATGAAAAAATAAATAAATAAAATAACCACCTGTCACATTTACACTCAAATTGACTTTAACAGCTATTGTTCTGTTGATATATTTTAACGAGTTATGTCGATTAGAACTTTAACGAACGGCTTAGTTTCGTCATAATTTCGGGCCAAATGTTATGCCGCACAGAAAATATAAAAGTATATATAAATCCTTATAAAAGCTAAGGATAACAAATCCTTTGATCTACTGTTTAATTGCATTTTGGATGACAATGATATTGTCATATATTATATTCATGACATTAAATATATTATATACATGACATTATATTAGGGCTAATTTTGCTCACATATTTTCATTTTGGACCACCACGGAGTTAGTGGTTAAATGAAAAGTATGCGAAATTAATTCAATTGAATTAGTTTTTCCACGTTCAAATTCTACAGAAGGATGCAAATTTTCATTCTGAATTAATTTATTTGTTGTTTTTTTTTTTTTTTGCCCTTGATGCTAAAGTGTTAAACATGAAAAGTTTCATGGTGTAAATTGTTTATACTCTATATGCTCGAGCAAATTTATAGGCCCCGGCGACGGATAGGCAACATGGGAATCGGAGGGGTGGGACAAGGTGTGAGAAGGTGCGCACTTGCCTAATGCCCTAGAACAGAAGCTAATTTAAAGCAAACAATCCACCATTTGGATTGCCCCCTTGGACGGAGAATGGAAGCCATCGGATAGACCATTAGCTGCTTGGAATGTTTTGGCAGGCAGAAAGGATTACCTCTTGTGTAACAGAGAGACTTGAGCTTCAACCTAATCAGCTTACCGCCGTAATGTGTGTTAGTGCAGCCCCCGGCTAGCGCCCCGTTGGCTGTTTGGTTAGCCCGTCTTATCCCAGCTTCTGTTTTCATACAAAGATATTAAATGTAGTATCGTGGGGTGAATACTTCAACAAGCTACCTAACTGAACCATCTGTTTCCGAAGAAAATTATGATTCTTAGTAAGTACATTAAGTCTCAACGGCTTAACTTCAGGCATGGATAGTTTTAATCACTTATTAACTTTTTGTAAATAAATTTATCTACTTAAATTTTAAAGAATTCCCATAAAAATATTAGAGTAGTATTATACCAAAGTTATTTGTTAAAATTGTCAATATAAAATTTTGAATGTTCGTAGACATTACTTTTCCTACAATTTAAGGAAAATGAACCCATGATTTTTTTTTTTTTTTGGAATCTACATTTATTTGTCGGTTCAGAAAAAATATTGAGGTAAATTTTAACAATTTTTTTCAGCTTCTAAAAAACATTTATGATGATGTAAATTGTGCCAATGGATTATATGGAACTGAATTTAAGCAATATGATTGTCATGAAGTTTTGGAATTCATTCTACATATTGTAATAGTTCATTAGATTATATTGTTTTTATAATTTATAAATGGAAGATTATTAGTGATGAAGGGCCGAGTTGCGGTCAAGAAAGGTACACAAAATAGCAGAAAAACTATGTATTCTAAGTAAACAAGGTTTGTCCCATTTTGAAGGTCTTCATCATGGGCTAAGTAAGAACAAGATACAAATATTGTGAAGTATGACAATACTATAAACATATATTTAGAAAGTTGTATAAAAACTGATATATAACTATATTCGATATAAAAAGAGGAACGCTCTAAACTAAAAGAATATAAATTACAAATTAATAAAAAGTGCAATATTGTGTGATAGAATTGAAAATTTATTACTGGAGTAATAGCGAAATAATAATTAATAGATAGTAATAAATATAGCAAAATTAACAGGAATAAAAGTCAGGTTTAAGTATAGTGCAATAACAAATCAAGAGGATAAATAAAAGATTAATACAGTATAATAACATAGGTGCTAACCTGAATTCTGATAGGTTGCAAATATGAATGAAAAAATATATGGTGTGAGAAAGTAGCATTGTACTTTGATGTTGCTATGAAGTGATGGAAAATTTTGGAATAGTAAGAACAATCGAAAAGGATATTGAATGTATAAAGAGAGAAGATATTTATTTTATAAAATAAACATAAAAGGTAAAATAATATATAAACAAGAGAACAATTAAAAAAATATATGCAGTTTAATGAGTAGAATAATTTAATAAAAGTATTAACATTAAACTAGGAAATAAAAAAAAAAATATAACAAACTAAGAAATAATAAAATTAACAGATCTATATTTCATAAAGTCAGATTATACAATAGTAGGAATATGATATAATGCAAAAAATGATATGCAGTATCTTTACAAGTAACTAGAATAAAAAAAAAGAGATAATACGATGGGCGTGTCCAGGGGGAGCAGGAGGGGACAGCTGCCCCCCCCTCACCAGGAGTGAAAAAAATTATTAGTTTAATAAAAAAAAAATTTTTTAAGCAAATACTAATCGTAATAACTAATAAAGCACTGTTTTAATTATATATAATGTTCTTAAAATTTTGGTTTCATTCTCCTTTTCCGTACTGAAATGTCATGACTATGATTGACTATGGTTTGCTCCCCCCGATTGAATATTGCTTGCCCCCTAGTTTTGGGGAAAAACGTTGGTTACTAATAAATAATTGTTTTTATAATATGAGTACCTACAACATCACTTAAAAAGAAAACAGGACTTGAACTATTAATCAAACTATTGCTTCACCATTTCAAATAATGAACCTTTGTAATCGACAAAGAAAAAAATATATTCCCATTCTCAAACTTTGAGGTTTCACGTTTCTAGATACTTATCGTTTCCAAACGACGGATCAAAAGTTTTATACGTCCATATTTCAGTCCTTTCTTAAGGGTGGTTTGATAAATAATTAATTTAAAGAACAAATCTCTGTACAATCATTTGCAGTTTTTTTTCTTATTTAACTATTTCAGAAATAATTAAGGCAAAACAAACCTACTACTATTTTACCAAATTCATTCGGCCGATCGCGAAGCTAAATCGCTTTCTGGAATGAAAATTATTGGATAATTGATAACAAAATAATTTTTAGTTGAAATTGAAACTTTTTTGTAATATTTTAAGAAAGGGACATTAGATAGTGGTACATATGGCATACGTTTGGGACAGTTCCGGGAGCCGCGGCACCCAGTTTGGGAACCACTGAGTAACGCTACGAAAAATGAAAATTTATACATATATTATAAACGACTATTCGTGCTACGAAAAATTCAATTTTCAATCCTACGATGACGTAGTTAAATATTTTAATTCTAAGTATGTATATATTTTGATTCAACAAATGACCATATCTGTCTGTATTTTTTTAACTCCACATAATTTATTTATTATATTACGATATAATAATTAGAATTAGCAATGTATGTGTGCTTAGTAATAAATATTATTTATTTAGCTATTATTGGATACTTATTTTTATCATATTCTGTACCATCTTGCTTTATTCTCATTATTATATTAATTCACTAATTGTAAATTTGCAGCTTTATTATTCATATTCATATAATTTCATTTTTCTTTTTTACTTTATTTTCATTTTAGTAGTTGTTAATTAAATCATGAGTTGTATCACTTGAGATCAATTCATATTGTACTTATCTAGCTTAAAAATTGTATAGCCTCCATAACGTCCTAACAGTCAAAATTGCAATAATTGCATTTCACTTATGTTATCATTGTTATGTGTAATTTTGGCACCGACCGATAGATGTTGTCATGGTCGGAGCATAGTGAGTGTAATTTTTAAATGAATAGAATAAAAAAATGTATTAAACTAAACTTTATATGTATAATATATAGTAAAATATATGTGTATCGCAAAGAGGTACTTCATCCATAAGTGTGCTTTATCCATTAAAATGAAAAGATTGTATGTTCCGACATTAATGACGCAAGTTAAACAGTTTTTCTATTATCATTCTGAATAGTTTTTTTACAGGCGCACATATTGAATGAGTCATAATATACGCCACTCAGGGTTAGCCTCTTTGAGCAATCGCACTGTGCATTGAACACCCGCTTATTGCTTATTCAAAAGATGCAATTAGAAAGAAGAACGCCTTGACAATCCCCGAAGGCCATTAGCTAGCAGAAGAACGTGACTGGGTACGGCCATAGTAGCTGAGAGCTAAGTACAGTTTGGTCGGCTGTTACAGAGCTAATAGTGCTCTAGCAAGAGTGAACGTAAATGAGCTTATTTAGTCGAGGGAATAATGAAGTACGTGCTGTTTCTCACCGATAAACCTAGCGCTAACGGTAGCAACTGATGAAAGCAGAAATCATTGCTTTTGAAAGCTATTTTGCCTTCAGCTGATAACATCTAGCTCTCTGGCTCTTTCCTTGAGAGGGAGTTCTTCCTCTTGCCGCTCTGTAATATAAAGCATAGTTGGGTAGTACAAATGAGCTTCTGACGAAACATTCGTGTTCCTTCATAACCAAACCTATGTCATACAATCAAACCCAGCCGAAATAGAATAATTAGAAAAACATGAATATCTTTTACTTCAAAAGAAAAGTTCTATATGCTGGCTATAGAGGGAAATGTTAAAATTCCTAAATATTAAAGAGAAGAACCTATGGAATTGCTAATTCTTTATCCTTAACGTGCCTTGTTTTTTCTATTACTTGATCCTACCAGCAAAAAAAGGTCTATCATGGATATTATGCACTGCGCACTAACGGCACCCCGGATGCCTTTCCTTAGGTTTCTCTGGTTCAACTCTCCAAATCTATAAATATCTTTTGATTCATATTTAATCTACTATCTCTATATCTTCAGTTTTTTATCACCAGAATTCTTGTTGAGTATTATCCTCAAAACGTTTTCCATGGACTGATTCTTTCTTCTTCTTTTGCTTATCAAAATATATTTTGGATAATTCCACTCAATTTTCAGAGGATTCCATATTCATGGTCAACTCAATATCGTAACACATATTCACTTCCAATATAGCATTTCATTAAGTATCTTAACTCACTAATTACTATCCTTACTTAATAGATTAATAGATTATAATCTTTCTACGTCAACATCTAGAGTAGTGACAACGCGTCTGAAATATTATAATCAGTTCTGGTACAAGACAATGCTACTTTTGTTACACAACAAATTAATTCAGTTATGAATCTCGAAATATGGTTAAATAATTAATACTTTTATTCCAATTTTATATTTTATTACAAAACTGTATTTATTTTTTTTAAATCAATCTTGAATCGTAGACAAAAGTATATATCAAACAATGATGGTATATTTTCAGTTTATGAAATGTTAAAAAGCCCAGAGACTCGGGTTGGAGGAGAACACTAGAGCAACCGGCACACGTCCCGCGATTGCTACCCCACTGTTTGCCCACCAGGAGGCGTTAATTCCGCCAGGATTCCGGTTTTTGCCGCCCCCGGGCGGGAATTGGTTCTGTCAACAGCGGTCCTTGTGTAATTGGGTTCGGGTTTAGCATGAGCAATGAGCTACAATCAAGGGTGTGTTGGCTGCCATGTAAATGTAGCGGCTAATCTGTTTAGTTAATGGTCCGGCTCTCTTCCCCTCTTAATTGATACGCTGCGAGGGTACACCTTTACCGCTGTAGTCACGTCTGCTCTTCGGTTAAAGTCTCATGATTATTTTAAAGGAATTCCGCCATTGTGGACTGTTACAACGCTTCTTTGTTAGAAATCAAGAAATTAACTTTTTTTAAATATGTAACAAAGTTTACACTCCAAGTGTAAATCTGCCAGTGTTACTGATAATAATGGTATGTAAATCACTTGTGGAGAAACTAGTCATTAGTGGCTATGTAGTTTTAGATGATGCGGATATGGAGTATGTATTGGATGAAAATATACTATGTTCAGGTAGGGTGAAAAAATAGTATAAGTTCGAAAATGACCGAAATAGCTTAACCTAGGAGGTGTAAAATTTGAGGAAATTGACATGAATGTACCGCTTACGGTACTACGGACTGGATTACCGAAGGAAACCGGACTCCAAGAGGAATACTACTAACCTAACAAAAGGGGTATTGGACTAACTCAGTTTAATATTTAATAAACCTACTCTTGGAAAGCCAACGGACAGAAGAGGAAAGGACGTGGAACTTTACCAAACACTCGTAATACTGAAAAAGCAGAGGAAGGTGGTAAGGAATAACAAAAAAAATTAAAAATTCTTTCACCACAAGGTTCGAAGTATTTCAGAGTCGATAGAAGAAGTAATCTTGGAAAGGTGATAAAAATAGTATAGCTGTAATATCAATTTTTTTTACAGAAAGTAAATCATTTGACCTATTTCAATCATTTTCTGACTTATACTAAGTTTGATCTTCATGAATAAAGAGTATATAAGCACTTTTATATATATTTTTAATACCTTACTAAATATTTTACGAAAGAGGATTGGAAAGACTGTGTTTGGAAGGAATTTGATGGTGAAAGTCCAAAGCGTAACTCTGTATGTTCACTTTAATGTTAACTCACATTCAATGTTCACGGTTCAAACTGGACCGATAATCACCAGGTGCGTCAACCGGTAACCGAGTCTGGGCCGCCTCCAATATCTTCCACCTGCTCAGCTTCTCCAATTATGAACTCCAAGTAGGAATTTTTCTTCTGCGACAGCCTCTATTCACCCCACGTTCGTACTCCCCACTCTTTTGAATCCAGAGATTTCCTTCAAGAGGATCTTCTTGGATACCGCCTTGTGGCCTGTCTATTGTATCCTCCTCACTTAACATCTGAGCAGGTTATACATTCATTGCGTCTTCTTACTTTCTTTACGTTTTATAGGTTCTCCATAGGAATGTCTCTTTAAAAACAGCCTTTTCTCAACACCATTTGTTATAACCCAGGTCTTTGAGTCATTTATTACCTGATCGAATGAGTTTTTATGCCGCACAACTATTATCTCCTTTGAGAAGAATCTGCTTAAAAGTACCTATTGGCAGAATAGATTTTTCTTTAAATATGGCATTGTTTTTATGTTTACTCCCAGCCTCAAGGAAACAAAGTTCTAAACGCAATGGAACCTGAATAAGCCAGCTTCAAAATATCAATCGTTCCCATTTCCTACTCGTATATACATAACCTTATTTGCATTAACTAACAGTGAGATCAAATTTCTTGATCGCAGCCACCAGGGCAAGGTATGGAGGGAGCACTTCAGCGCCCAATTCGACTTGGCTGTTGTGTCGGAATTGTTTGCATAGCCAAGGGTTCGAACGAGTTTGTTAAACAATAGAGTCAAACCACCCTGCATTCCTGAGTCCCTATCGATGTTTTCTTCCCTGAGATTGAAGAGTACGCAGGTAAGGCTTACTTTCACTGCTATGTCTATGCAGAGTTCATTCGATTGTTCAGATTAAATGTTTATTGCGGAATTCGATCCGTTTGGTCATGGTTGCTCCCAAAACGATTCTACTTCTTGGGTATTTCTTCCAGGGCTTGGTGAAGATCATTCCAATTTCCACTATCAGAAACTACCCTAAAGAGATAGTACAAGACTATGGTTCGTTTCTGAAGCCTGCCTAGTAAATACCAAGTTTTCATTCCTCCCTGTTTATAGTAATAATGATTTGTCAAGCATCTACTGAAGTAACCATAACTAATAAAAAGTTTGTTATCTTGAAGATTTAGATGAAATCATAGCTCACCTCATACACTAAAATAAACTGAATGATGGATACGACTAAAGGATTATGTAATTTTTATTACAGTACATAAGATTTTCATTACTAAGTTTGAACTTTATTGTGCCAAAGAAGTTACAGGTAAATCAATGTACCATCATTACTATCTAAATATAATATATAGTATAATTATTTCTTTGTATTAGCTCTCAATCACTTTTAATTAAATCACAATATTTTCTGATGACATAAAATACAGCGAAATTACGATTTAAATAATTATGATCTTGGTTATTGGTCAAACCATAGTATTAGATATTCATATTCTTCACAAATAAAAAAGTGAAACCATTCCTTTTCCCATGACGCTACTAAAACCTCATTTCTTCCAGGAACCTCTCATGGATGTACAGCTAATCGCCAGAGACTCCCAGCGGACACAATATTCGCACGCCCACAGAAGACCAGGGCCCACAGTAGCAGCTAAATGTCCGCCAGTTCCCAGTGATCCTGCAAGTCATCCTGGATGTTTGGCCCTCGAGGTATTAGCATCGTCAAGTCAGTCATGGGAACCCCAAGAGAACCATTGTACCCGCTCCATTCATGAGTCACATCATTCAACCTCTGAGATACTTCACCTTTCACCCTTGTCTTCCTTAATAAGAATACACATCCCTCTTAAAGTCTTCGTGTTTCCTTCTAGCTTCTTCTTCTTATTTCGTTCAATATGATAGCCCTCTTCTCTTCAATCCTTTCTGATGGGAAAGTTATCTCGAGAAGCTGTTGGATATTTACTTAGTAAGCCATACATACCCATGGCTCATTAAACTTTTTTTCTTCTAGCACGATTTACAAATATCAAGAATGTTTTTAATACAACAAAACATTTATCAAACTTAATTCCTGCACTAAAAGCGTTAAACTTAGTTACAAATTATTAAATAAAGATAATACTTACTTTCTAACAAATTCAAAATTATAATTTTAATTTCAAGATCTTTTTTATTCACTCCTCCCCGATAAAAATATAAACAACTAGCAGATTTCATTCTTCAGATAATAGCAGTGATTTGAAAAGGATTGAAACACAACTAAATTCAGTAAGAGTATGGAATTATGGCTTTTGAGAATTAGAATACCTAGAAAAGAACATTTTTTTATTATTATTTACAGATAGCCACAATACTATATTAATACTCTTATAGTATCTCTAAGGTGTTAATCATGTTTATGATAAGTCGTGACACTTGGACACACCGGGCCCCTCAATCAAGGAGGGCGTTGATGACCTCAGGGTTTTACGCCCTAAAGCCCCAGCCAACAACAACATTAAGGTGACAGTATCTTTTGGCATGCTATAATGAGCTGGTTTGATTTTTTTTTTTACAGTGGGGAAAATCCATTGAGATTCACTTTCCATAAAAAACGTCAGCAACCTACTGCGATTTCTACAAAGCACCATGTTTAATTTTTCTAAACCTTAAATTGCAGTTCTTGTAGAAGTTAAAAATTGAGTTTTATGGTTACAATAAAGCATGTTCACTCATGTCTTCAATTGCCTTGGTATGGAGGATTTTGAATTAATTATCCAACTATTTAAAGTTGTGTATGGTACTGTAACTATCATACACAAAATGGTGGCAATAGTTATCCAGTTATGTTAAAGACAATCAATTTAACATAGGAAGTATAATTTCTAATCTATCTAACTATTTTAATAGTTGTTTAAATGTAATGAGCAAATGCTAACAAGAAACATTTTTAATTCTTAATGTAGGGTGTACCCCCTACATGTAAATGTACCCCAAGTAGTAATCAAACCACCATATCAAATTTGTAATTTTTACTATTAAATGAGACACTAAGTCATATAACATGGCATCTATATAGTTAATTCAAATTTTTGGCTAAAGCGGACTTTTTAGGATTGATTTAATAGGTTATTGAAAGAATGTAGAGAGTTTTGAAGTATAAGTAATAATTTCATGATTGTTTGTAATACATGGTTCATTTTTGTGGTTTTTAGCATTCCAAGAATATGGAATCACACTGCAAGTGATTGATAGTGTAGTAATATAATATATGGATTTAAATATCTATCTATAAGTATACATAGATTATTACTAATGTAATATAGATATCGGAATATATATTTAGCGAATTATTTTAGATGGGAGGGAAAGGCACATCTTGTTCCAGGCGGCAAAATCGAAGCTACACCAGCGATTTGTGAAGCGATCTGTGAGTATACGTTTGATACGTAAATATTTTTTGTGATATCTTGTCATAGTGGTACCTCCTATTCTCAGTATAAACGAGTATTAGAAAAAGAGAATACATGAGAAACATGTTTGTATCAATCAGTATGAGTACTGTAAATCGTCAGTAAAATAATATTTGTTTATAGTCTTCATACATATATTCTGAAAGAATTACAATTCCCTATAGTTAAAATCACAGGTGCATTTCTACACAAGAGCGAATTATGTTATTTGTTAAGAGTTTGTGGGTTGTGGTATCATTTATAACTGTTTTGAATTATGGACGGTCTTCCTGCTGTGAATATGATATATGTATTTAATTCATTTACTTTACTCTTCCATATTGTAAAATAAATATGGCCATTAAGAATGGTTTTACTGCTAGTGAATGTAAAAGTAAAGGTTTCGGTGTTACCGAAAAGCCCCCCTCTCAATCCTTGAGTATCGAATCCAAGAATACTTATATAATTCAATAAGAATTTCAGAAATTTCAATTAATATTCATAAAGTAAGTGTTTGAAGTCAAGGTCTTGGAACACTGCGCTATGTCAAAAGCACACTAATCGGCCACCGATCCATGCTAGAATTAAGTCTCTATTCAATTATAAAGTGGAGGAGCAGATTTTTATCATAATACACTAGTAGTCGGAATTTTACCAATTCCCATAAGACAGTGACTCAAAATTTGGTCCACTTTTATTATGTGAATATCATTATCAAATTTAATCATTTGTAAATTTCGATCAAATCAACAGCTAGTAGTATGGCCGTACCCAGCAGGGAACAGGAGGGTGAGAGAATATATTAATTTAATATTTTTTTTATCAAGTAAATACTGGTCAAAGTAACTAATAAACCACTGTTACAATTATATATAATTTCCATTCGCCTTTTCCGTGCTAAAATGTCACAACCTGATGGACTATGGCTTACCCCCACCCCCTGATTGTCTAAGCCTTGCCTCCACTTGTGTTGATCCTGGATACACCTTTATCTAGTAGGAGTGTCAGTAAATGGATTCTCAAAATGTCAGTTTTTCAAATTATTTTTTACAAATAAAGTGAGTATTTCATAAAACATCCGAGCCTACACTTCATCATCCATTTTTTAGAAGAATAGTACTTCTCTTTAACAAAAACCTAACAAAAAGACCCCACAGGAGAAGAACATAAACTCAAGAGCCACTAAAGAAGGCCTCGAAGAGAAAATCTTGTAAAAAAGTAGAACTTTCTTTAAAAATAGACACAAACCTAAAAATAGGTAAGATTGGCTTCTTCACAGATACACTGAAAGACTACAATTAGTATAAGAGCCCAAGAGGAGAAAAAAGGCAGTTATCCTCCCCCTAATTTTTGATTACTTTAATGAAAACTATGTATAATTAATAGTCAAAAATGATGAGTCTGCCAAGTATAGGTAGGGGGAATAAAAAATGGCGGCTGCTTCAAAGCGATAAAAAAACTAATTTTTCATTCGGAGCTCTATATCTTAAAAATAAGCAATGACACAAGAAAACCTAAGAGAACGTCACATAAAGAAGAGTAAATTTGCTAAAATATGAGCCCTAATAGAGTTATTTACGTTAAATAGTTTTCGAGACATAGCTTTTTAAAAGCAACATTTCATAAACATTTTGTATGGGACGTACTGAAAGATCAGTAGTTAGTGAATTTATTTTGAAAAATTTATATCTCAAAAACCATTTGACGAACAGCTGTCTATTAACACTAAAATTAAAGCTAGTTTAATGAGTTATAAAGTATTTTATGATATTTATCTTCCTAGGAGTAATAATTTACATGAAATTTGCTAAACTAAATTGATTTATAGTTGTTTGGACATATTTTCATTTGCCAAATTTCTATTCATATGTGAATATCATAAAAACTACTACCCCTACGAAGATAAGTGACATAAACTACTTTATAGTAAGTTACATTTCCTTTATTTTGAGTGTTGGCAGACATATATGCGTCCTATGGATCTAGAGATATCTTTTTTCAAAAATCCAACATTTTATACGAACAATTAGAAATTAACATTTTGTGAGTTTATTTTGTCAAATATCATAAAAACTACTCCTATAAACATAAACATAATTAACTATTTTGTAGTAAATTTAACTAGCTTTAATTTGAGTGCTGGCAGACATGGGTACGTCAAATGGTTTCTGAAATAAAGTTTTTAATAAATCAAATTTATTGTCCGAACAACTCAATTTATTTTAGCAAATATCATTAAAACTACTATTTCTATGAAGGTAAAGGTTATAAACTTCTTTATAGTCCATTAAACTAGCTTTAATTTGAGTGCTGAAATAAATTAACTAACTACTAATCAAAATCAAAATCAAAAATTGGGATGAAATAACTGCCTTTTTTTCTTCCCGGCTCTTGTACTAAATTGAGTGTATTAGAAGTAAAAGGGTACAATTGACAATTTAAACAATACCATTTTCTTTGCTACCTAACTGTACCTCACCCAAATCAGGAAGGACAAGATAGGGTTCAGGCACAAATAGATAGCGAAAACAATTATTTTTAACAAAATAGTCTCTTGTACCATTTTACTTTTAACCTCCTCAATTTTATTGTTACTCAAAGGGGGGAATGCTATTACGCCTTTTAAATATGAAGATTTCAGCAGAAAAGTAATTTAGTATCGCCACTTGTTATAAATTAAATTATCTAAAGTAATTTTTTTTTTATTTTATTTATTTATTGATATTTACAACTGTATAAAAAAATACAACCAGTAAATTTGATCATAATGACATAATGATATGATACAGGATGTAGAGAAACTACCCAGTAGTAGAACTCTAAAAACAGTTTACAATATAAGGTCACGAGACCATCTTCTTTTCAGGCGCCTCGGAGGATTGCCAGGAATGGAAGAGGAAGCAAGGTTAGAAACGAGTGGTTTTGGGTGGTTAGGGAGTTTATTATGGAAGGAATAATATCGGGCTAAAGTAAAATAATAAAAAAAAAAAAAACACTCGTGTTTATGTAAACCAACTAATTTTCATTTATCAATGAATCAAAAATCTTTAATATACGAGTATACCAAAATTTTAGAAAACGTATCTTTTTCTTTAAGTTGAATGCTCCACATGAATTTTGCCAAATAAGATGTTAGAAAATTCCGATTTTTTTCTTTTCTTCTTTTATTTCCCTATTTAGATGACTCCCATATTTATACGATTTTTTTTTTTCAATTCACTAATGTCTTTGGATCAACAAAGTTTGTATTTAAACTTTACCGCTTGATGTGTTTAGCCCTTTGTGTATAAACTCGTGTATCGTTTCCTTGAGCCAGATACTACTAATAGTACACTATTTATACAAATTTACCGCCTCCCCCTATACAACGTTGATTTTCCATATACACAGTTTACGAAGATAATTATTCCAATCACCCGTTATATGTTGAGACATTTCTAAATGTTTTAAACAATATTTTACACTTGTTAATTGCTCACACCATGAATAAATAGTGTACTGCAGTTTCTAAGCTTACTTTGGAATCAACAAACCTGTGTCAGTCCTTATTCCGATGCGTTCCCTACAACTTCGTTTGTAGCATCTCTAACATATTTTTTCACCAAAATATTCATTTTCTGGTCGCCTCAACATATCTTCATTCTTGGTAAAAGGATCCTGAAGGAATGCTATTGCCGTTTTCTCATTATTAACCACGTGAAAAATGCTTTGTAATATGTCATTATGAGGTTCCATTTTAAAATAAATATTATTAGTTTTTAATTACAAATATGATTTAATATTATATGAATTATTATTCTATAGTGGTGATACTATAATTAACAAGTACCGAAAAATGGAAAGATAGAAGCAGATTAAAGAATGTTATTCAGCTTGGTGAGGATGAGATAGTACTGAGTCTTTAGTTACAATGGACACGCCTCAATTTTTAGTCAATATGAAAAGGTTCCCAGCCGAAATGGGCCAAAAAATATCTACCAACTGAAGTATAGAATATAATTTTCATTCTCATACTATTTTGTGATTTCCAGGTACAAGTAATACGTCTATGAGTGCCTAAAAGCTAATTTATAATCATATTGTACCAATAAATACTATATAGTTTGTTCGAAATAAACTCATTTACATTTAAATGTGGTATCAGTAACTGATTATTTTTCCTGCCGATGATTGATTTTTGTGGGCCAACAATTAGTGATAAACTTGTCATTATTAATCAACTTAAAAAATAGTAAATTTAATATTTTCACCTACTTTATAATAAAAATATGTAAAACAGATCTAAATATATATATATAACTTTAAAACAACATGGGGCAACAAAAGATGAGCAATATTATATTTTTTTCTAACAAAACTTTTTAATCAAGTATAATTACAAATATCATAAACACAAAATTAAGTCATAAGTTTAATTTTACATGTGTTAAAACTGAACATACAAAATCAATCGTGTTGAGAGTCACCACAGTAAGTTACTGAACAATCTGGTACGGTGCGTGCATCAACAATTTCAAAAATAAATTTTTTATTTTTCTGTTATAAAATTTTGTTATTAAGGCTTTCTCGAGGTACAAATGACAAATATCAACGATTTCTGCGGAGACCACAGTTTCATAAAATATAACAAACCGGGTACATTTAATTGTAATTGACCATCTTCGATTTTATAGTCCTTAAACTGTTATCTA
The DNA here is from genome assembly GCF_000696795.3 of Halyomorpha halys. NCBI lineage: Eukaryota > Metazoa > Arthropoda > Insecta > Hemiptera > Pentatomidae > Halyomorpha > Halyomorpha halys. The sequence continues at coordinate 767,871 of NW_027109405.1, forward strand.
TATCTTCATTTTTGTCCTACATTTAAGTATCGAATTCTTTCACAGTTCATATTTATACATTCTTAACTGCTGTTAACAATGCGAATTGGTTATTTATAATTAATAAAATTAAATGTACTTTAGAGGAAGATTTTTAGAAAATTCGACATTTATGTTCTGCTAAACTATTTTCAATGAGAATATGACCTGCATTGATATATCAACCCTAAATATGTAATCAGTTTCATAGTTTTCGTTTTTTATGTTCAGGCTGTTTACAGACACACAGACCACTTTGCGAATCTTGGTAATTTTCAGCTCAGATTATCTCAAAACGTATATTTCCGTCGAAAATATGAAATTCGAAATATATTACGATCACCATACTTCCCGTTACTATATATCCCATATATAAGGTAAGTGAAAGTAAAAGGTTAGAGGGAAAATATTAGAAAAGTTTACTTTGAATGACAATAACTGGTACCTTTACTTAATTTATTGTCTGCCCCATTAAAACGAGTGTTAATTTTAAAAATGGGGACATTTAATAGGTATATCAGATATAGCAAACAAATAAACAGGATCGAATAAATGATGAACCGAAATTGGACGGGGGGGTTTGTTGTGGATCAACGACTTGGTTATTATGATTCCTAATGAAATTTCTATAAGAGTTAAAGGTTTGTAGAAAGCCGATAGACTAATGATGAGCCGGGTCCCCAAGTATGGTTTGTTGACCGCTGCCCCCGGCCGTGTACGGTATTGAAATAAGTTTCTCCCCCGGGCCTGATGAGGCAGCGGAACCTAAATACGCCTAATGAAGCTGTTGTGATGACTGTCACATCCTCGAGGAGCTGCTACCGTCAGAGCTGACGGCTATTAGGACCTTCCTCTATAGTCCACCAACACACTTTCCAAACACCAGATCCGATACCTGCTTCACCTGAGCACCCAGATAGTGCCACTTCCACCCATCATTAATCAGTTAAAGTAAAATTTCATTTCTAGGGCTAATAGGACTTCATTTTTTAAAGATGCCAGGTTAACTTGAAGGTAGGAAAAAAAGAAAGGAATAAATCAATTCATTACATGGAAATAACAGTTTAAAAATTACCGTACCAACCACATGACTTCTATGGCTGCCAGTCGCAAACTCAAAATTGATCGATATGACCAAAGGTCTAACAGATCAAGAATTGTTTTCTCAACGCTGTTTTGACCTTTTTAGACAAATTTTCTCCTCTCCCTCATTTATGCGCGGATGAAATCAGCCACTAAATTGTGATACAAGAATAGACACGGTTCCAGATAAATGTATCTTATAAACCTGCAAACAATTCCCAAGAGGTGTCCTAGGCGATATTAACAGAAGTTATCAATAGCAATTAACTTTTCCCATCTTTCTAGCAGCATTCGGATACCGCGTCGAAAGGATTCTCCATCTTTGGAGGCTATTTACGAAACGACTCAATATTTTGTCTATCTTCATATGATGTAAAGCGCTGCTCTGACCGGAACAAGTGATAATCTTAAGGTGCTGTGTCTGGTTTGTACGGGGAGTAGGGTTGGACTTCCTAGTTATTTCTAAATAGATTTTGACCGGCACCAAAATATGGGAACGAGCATTATCATGAAAGAGAATAATTTTTTCGTTCTTAACTTCTCTCACTTAAGGCATCCTTAATTACTTCTACAGGCAATCGATGCCCCTTAACTACAGATTTATTCAAAATAAAAACGTAAACCAATAGTTCAAGCAAATGGCGCTTATGAATTATGCAATTGACGCCCAACATTTTCGCTTGAAAAAAAAATATGTTATGCTGAAATGGAGTCACTAATGCTTCAAGGTTACGTAGTTATCAGAAGACAAAACTTAAACAGACAAAACAATATTACGTTTTATAGCTCACAATGCCAACAAAACCTTCTGATGGAGCCATGGTTTGTCAAACGGTGGAAACGTATTTGTACTCCTAATATATTTTTATGGAATATTTTGAACAAGGTAACGTATTGTTTAAATAAATAAATGGTATCCAATTTTAGTTGGAGTTTCGGCCATCCTCAAGGACAATTTTAGAACCACATCATTCAAAAAACAACTTTATGCAGGTTATTCTGCCCAAGTCATCTATATCAGTCCACAAATTACCTTAATTAGTCAATTCTTCACATTAAATTAAAAATTAAAACTTTTTATCACAGTCAACATTTTCTATTATAATTTATCACAACAATTTAGAGATCTGAATAATAGAGAAGGTTGACTGTGTTAAAAAGTTTTAATTCTTAATTTAATGTAAGTAATTGACTAATTAGGGAAATTTGTTGACTGATATTAATGACCTGGACAAAATAGCCTGCATAAAATTGTATTTTAAATGATGTGGTTTTAAAATTGAATTAAGACTGTCCTTGAGGATGGCCGAATTGGCCGAAACGTCGGACTCGAAAAGAAATAAAATTTATTTATTTAGACAATAATAACCAGACTCAAGAAAGTGTAAAGATTATGAATAAGGTAACGTTTTTGAGTCGAAAAAGCCTTTTTCCGTGTAAAACACAAAGAACTATAGCAATATGTATGTCTTGGTGTGCTGATTTGCTGAAAAACAAAGTCCAGACCACCATGGAAAAATGCCTCAAGTAAGATGGCAGGACCATACAAATGGTTCCAACACTGCCTGCAACTTAAATTATTGTATTATTAAATAGAGAGTAAATTAATAATTGACTTTCTTGGTAACTTTTAAGGTTTTTTTTTTTTTTATCTAAGCATATTTCGGCCTTAAAGGGTATTATTAAATAGAGAGTAAATTAATAATCGACTTTCTTGGTAACTTTTAAGGTATTTTTTCTGATAAATCTGCAATGGCTAAACCTAAACCTTCTTCTTCTATTTTAGGGTGGACGATAACCGGCATCATGACTATAATTTCATTCATTGCAGTGGTTGTGGGAAGCATTTAGTTCTTAAACTATACGTGACATTTCCTCAAAGGGTACTCAGACGGAATGAATGGCTATTTTGAAGTTTAAGACTGACAGTATGTAAACGGGGAGCAGTTTGAGAAGAAGCGCTAATAACAGAGCGGATGACTTAACGAAAGGCGAGCCCCTTCTTGATTACCGATTCCCTAATATATTCATCGAAGGTGTGAGAGCTAATGGTCGAAAAGAAAAACTCATAAGTTTCACTCTGACTGGAACCGCTGATTGATTGAGCCGCGGGATAGAGTGATTAGTCTCCGGCCTTTGTAGTCTACCGCTACCGACCACCGGCTGCGCATTACCGTTCTGTATCTCGCGATGACCCAATCACGGGGCCTACGAAGAGGATTACAAACGATATACCGTAATAACAATATTAATTATAGTAATTACACCGGCTGTTCGGCTTATTCCATCCCTATGGGATTCGGATTCGGCTTCATTATAATTAGTTTAATAAGGATATTTTATATATATGTGTACATATACATATAATATATAATTAATTGACAGTATTTGGAAAAATGAGAACGAGATGGTCAGCAGTGCGGTCAAAGTTGACAAAAAATAGTTAAAAACTATTTATTTGCCGACGTTTCGCCCCACTTTGAAGAGCTTCATCAGGGCTATTGCAGTTGAAATATATTGGAACAGTTGCCTGTTTATTGTATTTATTTTGTTTACAATAACTGTTAATAATTGTATTTAGTTTGTAAAAAATGTGTATAATAATTGTTACTGATAAATACAGGTTTACGAGTAAATCCAACATATTTTTCATTCGTATTCCTTAATAATTTGAAAACACAACTTTATCCCACGCCATCAATAATCATAAATATGTATAGATTTGTGGCTCAACTATCTATAGATCCACTTCTTATAAACATTTTATTATTATTATAAATATTTTTCTTTTTTGTTTTAATGTTAATTTGGAAAACTTGTAATCATAAACACAATTGTAGACGTTAAATTTTATACATAAAGACAATGAAAAATATATTTTGTAGGAAGATAGTCCTGGTGGGGGTAAATAAAAGTAGAAAAAACTATTTAATGTTAACCTAATTAAGGTTATCATCAAATATTTTTCCTACTATTTTGACCTTTATTGACCACCAGCCGGACTATCTTCCTAAAATCTACTTCATACGATCAAATATCTTTTTTTAATAAGAAATATATATATATATATATATTTGGTTCATAGTGCTTAAGGTCTTCGTTTGCAATTTTCTACTATGACTTCTTTTTTTTTTTACACTACAAGTTTTAAAGATTTTTATACAGTGACATCTTTTTAGTATGCATTGTCTGGTAAGCCTCTCATACCAATCTATATATATCGGGTGTACCATTAGTTGTTAGCAAATATTGAGGGCGAAAATAGACCTTAAAAGTAACAAAAACCTTCACACAGACATTCATCTTCTAGCCTGTTACTATCAGCGTCCCCCCCTATAAAATGAGAATGTGGTAAGATGGGTTTCTAAGAGGTCAGTATGGGGACGTTGACAAAGCCACTTTAGCCACTATAGATAATCAAGGTTGATCAGCTTGAGCGTAGTCAGTACTTGCAGTATACAGGAAACCCATGCTTCGTTTTTCACTCGGAACTGAAAAGAGATTCTTTCTGATAATGGAAGTTTTTAATTTCTTTTTTGTCAGAAAAAATTGGAAATATATTCGTGTGTTGTATGTTACGTCGATGGATAATTTTTTTTGGCTAACTAATCTTCTGTAAAAAAGAGATTATGTAGAAGATGGTCAGGGTTGCGGTTAAAACAGTTGAAAACTATTTTGTTCTTTTTTGACCGCAACCCTGGCCATCTTCTTCATATTTTATATTATAAACTATTTATATGTATATATAAGAGGTGATAGTGCGGATTCACCACATAGCTATAGGCTTTATAGGTTTGAAATGCTACAGTCGCGATTCGGATTCTGGCGTGATGGATTGAATCCAACTTAAAAGCACATTATAGTTTAGCTGAACTAAATCCATTGTAAGGGGGTTTACAGGTGCACCAATAGCAGAACGTTTTTTTTAATAACAATTTACAATTGAATTGAATATCTCACTTCTAGAAAAACGTCTACATTAATTAACGTTAAGTTTTTATAAATGTAATCGAAGTTTTGTTCGGGTTTGATTAAACAGATGAAAATGATTTTTAATACATATTTTTATATCAATTCTCGTTTAAACGAACTATCGTAGTAATGACTTACACAATAAACTACTTACCTTTATATTGTTATTTTTCTGCTTTTATTTTTTTTATATTTTTAACTTCACTAAAAGTAATACTACTTAATACTATTTTAAAAATAGCAAGTGTGGATGGAGACTTTTCTTATCTTTTAGAACACAATTTTCAATAATTCAAAAAGTTGTATAAGAACTATAATATCTATACATCATCCCATATCAAAATGTTATTATATTCAGTCAGACCTCAACATTTTGCTATGAATTACAGTTTTGAAAATAAAAATACATAGCTAAAGGCGACTGAGAAGAATTGAAAATTCTTATTTTCTATTTATTTTAATTAAGAAAAAGATCAGACTGAGTAAACATTAGGTTAACAAAATTGTTAAGTCCAACAAAATATATAAAATTAAAAGCTATACTATCAAACATAAAAATTATTTTTAAATAGGAAAGAAAACGAAGTGGACTGAAAAATGCAAAATATGTTGAATTTACTCATACAAGTATACATAATAAGTTTGAATCATGAAGATTTCCAATATGACAGATATAGCTTTTGTAAAAATTGAAATTGCAAATTTTAAATATCTATTCATCTATGACTTCAATCATGTGTAAATTAATTTATATTTAAAAAACAATTTATTTTTATAAACTTGTTTTAATAAATTAATATTAATTCCAATTTTTTATTATAATTTTCTAATATTCAATTAAAATTGACATTCATGTCAACCAAGAACCACCCCTTGGCTAAACAAGCTATTGGGGGCACATGACACTGTAAGAAATAGTGACTAGATTGGAAAATTTATTTCCTCAACGTCTTCCAATTTTCAATAGAAATTAGAAAGTACTAGTTAATACAATTATATTATTTAATATTTGTACCCCAAGTGTTTACTCACATTGAATTTAGATAATAAATGTGTTTAATCCAAATATTCCCTGGAGTACAATGTTGGGGTATCCCGAACTGCTTCAAATTTAATAGTATTGCTGGTATGAATGGACTGGGGTGTATATAATGGAAGCATGGTGAAATAGATTAACCTCTGTTTTTGAAATGATTTATAATACAACTGATTATGTGTGATTTAGCCAAATGTGTTTACAATGTGGATTAGTTGGGTTAGTATTTAATTTTAATTATTGATTTAAATAGGATTACATAGAATAATGAATGCTGTTGTAGTTTACTTGGTGGTTCATTGGTGGGCCCCTAGAGATTTTGATGAAACTTGAAGACTGATTCTATTATGCTCCCTAATCCTGTATCAGTAAGATTTGTGAAACTACTCACTCATGATAAATTGTTCAGTATGAGCAAAATCGTGGTGCTCTGTGGAAATAGTGTTTAACCTATTAACCTGTATAGTCTAATCGCACACCGTATATACCACATTCTGAAATGGGTGAGGTAGTCATACGATGTAATGGAAGTTGTTAAGAGTTCGTTTGAGTTACTGAAGGAGTCCTTTGGGCTAACTGAATAGCTAAATGAGAAACCAAAGGAGTTGTAACAGCAGATGTTCTTACCACTGAAACAGTCTGTTGAGACCGCTCGGCTAAGGCAACTTGTGAAAATGAACTTTGCTGAGGAGATGGGTGAGGAACTGAAAAGTCCATCTGTGTTTGAATACTTTCAGAACTAGGGGTCCATAGCCGATTGAAATAGTATTTCAATAAATATCATCAATTTTGGTTCTATTCTGAACATTTTCCACATTAGAGTTATTTAAGAAAACGTTTATGGATTTTATTAATTAGTTTATTTTGTATTTGTGGTGCAAGGGTGTTAATAATCCTAAAAATACGAATTATTAATTAAATGACTTAATTAAGTCCATGTAGCTGGTCAAACTCAAACTTAAAATGTTTTCTCAGACGAAGTTGGAAAAATATAATATTTTTTACTAGTAATTAAAATAGCCATTAAACTTAAGGCACCTTCTGTCAAGTCTTGTTTTTTTTTTTTTGTTTTTTTTAGTGATAAGCCCTGTTTGGTTTTGTTCGGGTGTTATTCGGCTGACCGAATGCACTTGGTAATGAAATAGGCATTTTGTTTGAGCAAGCCAAATGGAACAAGTGCCAATAAATGTATTGAGTTCCAAGCGCATATTAGCAGTGGTAGATCATTCTACTTTGCCTTCTGAAATTGAGAAAGAATACTTCAGATCCCTAAAACTACTCCTGACCAAACCACTAATGGACAAAGTAATTCTTGATTTCGCTAAAATAAAAGCAAAACCCGCTTTAAAAGCATCACATTTTTTAAATGTTTATTCTTTTTAAATATATATATGTACATAGTTTGAAAAAGATCAAACATTAAAAAAAAATATATAGTAAAATTTTTCAAGAGGTAATTTTTTTATTAGCAAAATCATGAATTACTTTTTCAAAGTCTATTACTAATAGTATAAAGCAAATTGATCACTTTCTGTGGTATTCAGCTTGATTAATCTTGAAGCATCCGCACTTCACCGTCAATTTTTAATTCTTTTCATTTATCGATCACAAGCAGACCCTATAGGTTGCGGGACCCTGAGTCCGTACCCAATGTGCCCCGTTAATATGACCCATAAATATTAACCCCAGAGGGTGAATACGACGCTGTTTATGAAGGTCAGATTTATAGGAAGTAGTTCCTAATTGTATGAAGTTATAATTATATACAGTTTAGCACTGATATGGTGGATTGGATACGTCTTTTAGATTGACATTCCTGGTTAGGTACTAGACCCAATCAGGAAACCCAGATGACAGTGCTCTAGGCGATGTCAGGAAAGCCCGAGGTAGTAGCCGAGCGGACGTCTTTATCCCGCTAATAGCGAAAGGATAGGCGGCGTGGAGGACGAGCACAAAGAGCAGGACAAATGTGTTAATCAGAGGTGTTTGTGCCGAGGAACATAGCGCACTGCCGCACAGGCCGCTGATTGAGATTCCCGAGGCAGCATCCATCACCGTGCCTCATCATCTGTCCCGGCCCTCCGCCTCATCTCCCCGCCTCCCTCTGACAAATAGCCTCTGTCGTCCCATAGATACATTTAATTTGTCCCACTCTCCGCTCTTTTAATTATTTTTTTTTCTTCTTTTTCTTCTCATAAGTATTGGATATTAATATCCCACCATCGATACTTTAGAGAAAAAAATCGAATGCCCATAGGCTGTAATAGACTCAGATTAATTTTCTTTGGCAACTATTTAATTTTTTCCCCACTTAATCTGTTACAAGTTTTTTTTTTTTAGTTTAACAATAAACTATGAGAAAACTTTTTGTCATGAATGAATAGAATTAAAATCAGGCAAATATTGATTGGCAGAATTAATTTATTTATATGACATTTTTATATTAATTTAATATAACATTCATATTAATAATTTTTTACAAACTCTTTTAATAGAATTATACTACATTATTGATGAACGTATTATAAATCATGTAGTATAATTCTATTAAAATGTACTAATTTTAATAGAATTATACTACCATCATAAATATATATAAGTTACGTTACAGCGGGAAGACTTATATAAAAAAGGAAGTAGGTAGAGAGAACAACTCATTCTGAACTGTATTTATTTATTCATTTTTTATAGCCTCAATAGATTAATATTATTAAAATAAAACTGTAAACATTTGTTCTTTTACTGGAGCAGTGCTCCATTTTAAGGACTGATTGATGTATTATTATTGTGATTTTTCATAAGTGTTTAAAAATACTGGGTGCTGGGGTGCACTTCGTTTGCTGCTAGCTGTCCATTGATGGGATCAGTACCCCTATATACACAGTGAACAGCTGATCAGGTACTCGGTCAGCTGACAGCCTGTAACTGCCCCCTCCCCCCCCCCCAGTTTACGAACAATCCTTGTAAACTAAAAATAAAATGTGCAAGTACGTGTGAACTTAACAAAATATAAGAACACGAAAACGTTGTCAAAACATCAACTATTCACTCTAAAGTACACTTTACACTGAACACGTATAAAATAAAATAAGGTCCTATAAGTAACTCACAGAAAAAAAAAATTGTAGAAAATTTTATATAATAATAATAGAAATAACAATCAATACAAAAAAAGGTCTTAAAAGTAACTTATATCTAAGAATAACTAACCAAAACAAAAAACACTATTCAACAGTGTGCTAAGCTAAGGACACTCTTGCTCACGGTTTGATACTGGAAGCTTTAATTGTTCAATGTGAACGGTTCTCAGTTTCTTTGGCTTCTAGAGACTTTCAATAGTATACATTGTGCTCCCGAATTAATATCAACCTAAATGGTCCCTCATAACGTTGTAATTCCTTACTCCGATTAGAGCCTAACTTACGGTACATTATAGTTCCAATTTTTACCGCTCCCATAGAGTCGCAGATGCGTAAATTTTCCCGTGCTACCCTTTTGTGTTTCTCAGTCTTTAACCTACCGCGCACCTTGTCCCACAATTTTCTCAGCTCTATTCCATTGTTAATTATGTCCTCTTCATTCACAGTCTCAATAGTCCCGTCGATCCACACGATGTCCGAAAAGAATTTCGAACGGTGAAAATCCTATTACTGAGTGGATAGAGTGGTTACAAGCCGTGGTTATATATATACACACATTTGTAGCACATATAAGTAATTATTTTTTAAAATAAAAAATCGAGCAACATACTCGCTATACAGACACTTATAGGACTATGAATTCCTCACTTTTATCACTTTTAAGAATAGTTGCTAGTTTAATAAGTTTTAAGTCAATGTTAATTAAGATGTGTTCTGTTTTGGAATAAGCTAAGATTCACCTCCAGTTTTGTAAAATTATTATAAGCATTAGCACCACCAATCATTAAGTAAGTTTATTGCTTTACGTCAATTTTTTAATTTTATTATTTTTTAAAGGATAATTTTATTATATTTGCTTTTATTATAATTAAATATTACTAAATAAATACTTGCGAGACACTCTGTAGCGTGTAGTATGTATACTTCGTGCTTTAGATTTCTTCAATCAACATCGAACCCACCACTGCTTGCCTTTTTTGATCTTAGTCGAATGTAACGCTTCTCGGAGCTGCACTTCCAGCACAGCTTCGCCTGATGACCGACGACAGAAGAAGAAGACGTTGAACGGAAGCCCTATCCATCAGGCTAATTGACACATGAACCAGTTTATGGGCTAAACAGCATATCCAGCTATTGTGGATAGCTAATCTAATTTTAAAGGGCGATTGAATGGGGAGCTGATTGGAGCACAAAGCCCAGGGTCCACTAACGACGCAGCTACCGGCCGCCTCACGATTCCACAGTCATCCTCCTCGGTCATTACCTGGCTGTTAGCGCTAGTCTCGGTCCTGTCGTCCCTCCAAACACCCGGTTAACGCCCTTTCGTCATGCAATAACCCAAGGGACTTTATGACTGCTTAAGGCATAATTTAATTCTTTTCAATATCCTACTACGGAAAAAATCTTATATTCTCATTCCTTCTAAGAGAAGGAGTATTGGAGACATGCAATTAAACATATTAGTGGATTGCTATTGATGTTTCTAAAAAATAATGAAACATGATATAGATGTCAGGAGCCATTCACATCATAACGAAACTCAGGACTCTTCTAAAAACACATTAATAAGTTAAGTTTACATGTACAGATGTAAGATATCTCTGATAGTAAATAGTGACATTCACAGTCACTTGGGACTGAACATAATTAGCTGGAGCCTTTAGTGGAAGCCACCCGACTACTATACCAAGTTTCATTAATTTTTATAGACTTCATTGACAATTCACTAATATATTTAAGGAGATATGCAATAACATCCCGTTTTATAGAAGAAATAAGAGTTTAAAATATGGTTATTTCTGCATTCGGTTTTATTTTACTTCAATTATTTTTTATTTCAACGTTTTTCACGTATTGACATTTTGTATTTAAATCAATAACCTTTGACCAGTATTTGGATGAATGTGCATTGGGTATCGATACGTTAAGTAAAGTGTCGTATCAATATCTAGGTAATATCGTAACGTTTCCGATAATTCCTTCTAGTTCAGAAGTGTAGAAAGTCAGTAGGTTTAAACAAGTTACTGTTATACTTCTCTATGGTTTTGTTTGCTATTTAATAGCACAGATTATGAACAATTTACATCCTTATTCGTTGTCAAATTTGATGTAATGTTGGAACAACCAATTGTAATCTCTTGTGTAATTTTAATGTTTATACTAACTACCTGTGAATGTTTGTGGATGTGGATCTTTTTATTTGATTGGTTTATATTTTATCTGAATGATGTTCTGCGCCAATAATGTCTAATCTTCTCTGACAAAGATCGATTTTAGTTGATCTAACTCGTGTTAAATCTATAAGATTTACTATATTTCTTTAGCATGTATAACTTAATGACAATGATCTACTTGAATCTATAAAAATGAGATAAATAAAACAATATTTAATGCCTAAAACATTATTATTAGAACTTTCTGATGATTTTATTTACATTACAACTGTCAATTATTGTTGACATTTCAATTGGGAAATGGTTAAAATGGGATAATATCCTGAAGCCTTTGTTAGGATCAATACACGCGTTTTTGTAAAAAAAGAAAAAAACAGAGGAAGTATTTTTACCTAAGCATTCAAAACCATACAACAAATATGGTTCTGGTTAACTAAAGAGTTTGGATTTGCCGTCATCTTAAAGCTGAGTCTCTTTTCGAAATATCTAAGCGATGAAGGCAGTCTTTGATTGGTTATTTCAGCTATTAATAAAAATTTTATTTCCACCTAAAAATATTATTTAATTTGATTAGATAAGAAGATAGATTTGGTTTTTAGCATTTTTCAGTGAAGTTTTTTTTTTTAATTATCATTTAAATACTTTTTGCTAGACGTTGGACCTACCTCTTCACCTATGGAAGTTTTTTTTCAGCAATTAAATAATAATTCGTTTTCCTTATTTTTTTTTTGTCTAAAAGGCCTTTTATTTTGACTTATATTCATTATTTTATTTTAGCTCTTTGGTTTTATTGTATGTTTATATTTTATATTATTGGCCTTGCCAAATAAATGTTTATATCCGAGCCAGTTTGTGTTTTTTGTTCTTTAACGCTTTTCTGCAAAAAGATTTCTCCGCTATGCGGTGGCTTTAACAATCCCTCCAATGTAATTTCCAGAACTAGATAAAATATGCAGTTTTAGACATTAATGTTTATTTTCCCTCAATTTCTACAATATTACGGAGAGAAGAAGTGATAATAATTATATTTAGATTCGGACCTTACCACCTAACCCACGGCTACCTATAGACAAAGAAATCCGCACCAAAGTGCCAAATATCTGTAAGACATATTATTAAAGTTCCAGGTTCTACAGTTTCTTGCATTGGCATTAGGTAGCATTCAAAACAATATAATATAACCTCTCCAAAATAATAAAATTCTTACAAAATCATAAATTTACAAATTAATATTATTATATTATAGAAAAATATTTTTTTCTTCCAAGATTAAATAAATAACAACTGGGTGATGATAACCACAAGAGAATCACCACACTATGAATTTAAAAAATGATTATTAACTAGTATATAGTTTTTAATTAAGTATACTATGAGTGTAAACAGAAACGAACCGCCAGATTGATGATACCCACTAGACTTGAAAATTGAGGGAGTGAGAGAAGGATCTAAATAGAAATACGGAGCTAATAGGGAGACCACACAGAGGGTACGTAATTAGGCAGAAATCCGTGACCAGCCGTAGATGGCCTAAGTGAAACTGCTTTGTGCCCACTATCAATCACTCTCACACATTGTACTGTCTTCACATCCACACTCCTGTATTCATCGCGGGCTGAATGGCGTACCCTTTGTTGCACAGTTCCCGGGCCCATCTTCAGGGTACACACCTCGTCCAAAGGGCCTAATAGTTCTGCCCACCGGGCTAATTGCTTAGGTCTTGGTGATGGATCTGTCACCGGCTTCTTTCTATCGCCTCCTCGCTGTGATGAAAACGCCCAACAGTAATTTACTAGCTATTAAGATATTTGAAAAGCCTTATATAACTTATATTATTTTAATAAATAATACACCAAGGATATGTTTAGCATCCTGATTAGAGCTGAATCATCTTCATCGATATAAATTTTCAACATGCTAACCCTAATTCACAATATTCTATGCATATATTCTTTTTTATTGTATTCAAAATCGTCAAAAATTTTGAATCTGAGTTTTCAGTATAAATATTTACTTTACACACCTTAAAATATCTATAAATAGACAATCCATGAATTACTAATATGCTAAAAACAAGCGAAAATAAAACATAATACATAATAAATCTAAATAATGATTGTGAGATGGAAAAATAAAATAAATATGACTGTTATAAGATATTGATTTATTATTTTATTGCAGTAAAACATGAAGAACTGATTAAGTGACACGGCTATCGGTAACTCAATGCATAAGAAATCCTGTGCACAGGTTTCTGCAACTTTGACAATAAACTGTGGAGAGACTGACTGATTGTTACTTAATATCCGTTTATCGTTTCTTACAACAGGACGCAGTAACCATCTCAGAAGCGGAACACTTTGCCAGGTATTTTCAATTTTCCACCTGTCCAATAAACATCTAAGGGCTTTACGAGGAACCCAGGTGTGAGTGCCCGGCTGGCCACGGCTCCATCTCATAGCGACGATAACTGTAGGCACGCACTCGCCCCCAATGTCCTCTACAGTAACAGACCATGGAGAGTAAACTGGATCTCTTCAGGATTATAGTTCTAACGTTGTGAAAAGAAGAAAAAACTTTATGACTAAAACAATACACAGATATTGTAACACTTCAGAAAAAAAAAATCAGATTTTGCATTTTGGACAATAAACTGACTGAATCTTACTTAATATTCGTTTATTCGATATAAAAAAAAAACTATAATAAATCTTTTTGAAATCTTAATGTAATCTTAGTCAAATCAATTAATCACTAGTGGCAATAAATCAATTAAACATAGTTACATATACTGACTGGCCCATTAACATATGAGGAGACCATATGTGAGGATTGTTACATAGTGTGTTCAAGAAATTTTAAATGAGTTCACTTCTTTCTGAGTTTTGTTACAAGTAAAAAAAAAAATTGTAAAATACTAAATTCTTATTATTTTTAGTGGATTTATCCGAATGTAGGGTTCCCGGAAGTCTTTCAGAAATCGGCTTCTATTTTGTCATTGATGAAGAAATAAAATAAGAATGTTAGGCGGCAATAAAAATGCCAGGAGATGGTGAAGTAATTGCTAGGAGGGTCATGGCTGGCAGACTTATGATTATTACTTTGTAAATTTGGACCGAGTTGCGGTTTTAAATACTGGGCATAAAGTACAAAGAGCTGGTACTTACTTTCAAAGAACCGAATGACATACTCCAACAACTGTCTTGGGCAGATGAAATCTGGTACTAAATAACACTAGCGAATTATTGAATCGCGATTAGGGTTCTAATTATGTTAAACGAAACAGTACAAAAGTATAGATTACTTTTATCATTAAATACTTACCACAAAACAAAAACCTCCATATAATATTGATTTGATAGCAAATTGACATATCTTCATTTTTAAAGGAATCTCCATTAATGAATATAAGAACTATAGGAAAACGAATATTAGAGGTCAGAAGAAGTTAACTCTGCATTCTCCTTAAATAAACGGTTAACTTGAACTATGACAAAAATATCTTTGTCGATCACTAGCTAAGTGTTTCATCTTGCATAAAACGTAACGTATCCGCACTAACCCTGAAGAAGACTAGTTGATCAGATAATATATATCAGTTATATTTATATTAGGTAATGTATACAGTTATAATAACAGGTTAAAGGTAATATATAACGTTATAATCATAACACTAATATAATAGTTGATTTCGAAATATATATGTAATAAGTCTAGTTGATTAGGTAATATATAAAAATTACAGCCCAGTGATAGATTTTATTATTGTTCCCTATGTTTTGTGAGTTATGTGCCAAAATCTAATTTAGAGTTATTTAACAACCTACATGCAGGTTCGTTTTCATATTTCGCCAAAAAGAGGGAACAAGTTGCCCTTTTTTCATTTGCCCTTTTATTTTCACCAATAATTTTAAATGTGGGTGTAATAGCGGAAAAAAAAAAGTTTCATCTTTCATAAAGTAGACAAAATTTTCAACATTTTTAGAACGACCGTAGTTACTTTCCGAAATACAGTAGGACTCCAAAAATTGGTATAATTCAAAAAGTATTGTTTTAAGTTTTGGGTCCAATTTTGAGCTGTATATAGCGAATTAACTGATCTCACGCCGGAAATCATTAGGAGAGAAGTTTTATAAAACATATTTAGTTTCAATCTAAACAAGAATGACACCTGCCAATGGTTGACTGACAATATGTAAAAATTAAAAAATAAGAAAACCGGATTTTGGTATGATTTGAAAAACTTCGCGGTTTTAATAAATGTACTAGATTTTTATATGTATGATTGCAACTATAGTGAACAAATATTATTATTTCTTTAATTATAAGCAAAACGTTTCAGTAAGCAAGTCTTCGTCGCTTGCACTTGAGCCTGCGGAACGACCTCTCATAATTTATTTATATGATTTACAATTGGTTTATATGTAGATAGGGTATAAATGATGAAGAAAATAAGTTTGATTAAATAGAAACAAAAAAAAAAAAGAATATCACTAGTGTTAATGAGGTGAGGAAGCAGATAGATCAATTTATTTATTTTATTCTTTTGAATGAGGTGACAGAATCATAATGAAATTTTATTTGGTAAAATCCGTTATTTTTTAATATTTTGAATTGACACAAATAAAAGAAATAAACTCGATTGAATAAAGATCAATTTTTCGAGTCCTATTTCCCTTGATTGGGAATAGACAATGTATATTTATATTTATTATTAATATTATTTATTTATATTTATTATATGCAACAAAATATTTTTTATATTTTGAACTTTAACTAACTAATGTATCAAGTTCATTGTTTCTATTTTCTTTTGAGAATAAAAAATATGTATTTGTATTTTCTTT
>NW_027109405.1:784580-824219 GCF_000696795.3 Halyomorpha halys
ATATTTATATTTATTATTAATATTATTTATTTATATTTATTATATGCAACAAAATATTTTTTATATTTTGAAATGAAAAAAAAAATAAATGAAATAAACTGGATTGAATAAAAATCAATTTTTCGTGTCCTATATCCCTTGATTGAGAATTGACAATGCATGGACAGCCCTCGTATCACAACTACCCCAACTACTTAGTTACGGAAGGCCCTTCTGAACAGGCGGAATCGAACTCAGGCTGCAGGTGACGAGTGACAGGGTCAAGCGATTTCTTCATCCAAAGAGCTACCACTTGTTGGACCATCGACCACAATAGTACCAATTCCAGCAGAGCCTTCCTCTTTTCCAGGTTTCCTCTCCACAATAGTATGAAGATTTCACAATTTGCCAGCGGAAAAAGATAAATTCATCTTTGAGTGAGGCTCCCTACTCCGTATATGTAGTGTGAATTCAATATTGACTGGAAGATTTGCATATCGCACGCCTTTTTAGCTTGAAAAAAATAGTTATTTATAGATTTCCTCTAATAAAGATTACATTTTTTATATGGAAATTGCGAGTTAAGGATAAATAATT
This sequence comes from Halyomorpha halys, assembly GCF_000696795.3. NCBI lineage: Eukaryota > Metazoa > Arthropoda > Insecta > Hemiptera > Pentatomidae > Halyomorpha > Halyomorpha halys. The sequence continues at coordinate 785,157 of NW_027109405.1, forward strand.
TAATTTTTGGCCTCATAGATTCATTATCGCGGAAAAACACTCACGTAGGAAGTAAACAAAAATAAATAAATTTATATAAAACAAGCTAAGAAACATTACAACAATAAATTAAGTAGATAGATGATAAAACAAAAAGAACAAAAACACCTAATTGTTTATTATTTAGTTTTTCTGTTATAGGATTAACAGTTTCCTCACAGATCATAAAAACGTAACAATTTTTAATTAATGAATACACCAGGGTTAGGAACGGTTGTTAAAGTTTTTCAAAAAGTATCTGTTAACAAAAATATTTATGTTTTAATATAAAAGTTTATTCTTTTATCGAAAAAGCTTACTGAAAAAAGTTCTTTTAGACCTACACCAAAAGAACATTTTTATATATGTTATCACTAAACTCCTTTTATTAATGTTCTGTTAATAGAAGTCCTATAAGAAATTTTTCAATATAAATTCTTACCACATGAGTTTTCACACATCGATTTATTTTCACTTTTCGGATTTTCTAGAGGCAATTTTCAGAGGCGTCGAAGATAAAAATGTGTAATCGTATAGTGCGTAACTGAGTATTGCTTTTTATCTTTACTTTTTTTATTTCTAACTTATGAGGATCCTTTTGTACATTATTAGGGGCGTAAATACCCTAATAGTACAAGAGCCTCAGAAGAGAAAAAAAACCAATTATCCACACCAATTTCTAATTCCTTTAATGAAAACTATGTATAATTACTAGTCAAAATTGATGGGTCTACCAAGTGTAGGTAGGGAGAATTAAAAATGGCTGCTGTTTCAAAACGTTAAAAAAAAAAATAATTTTTCAGTCGGAGCTCCATATCTTTAAAACTAGCAACAAGACTAGAAAATCTCAGAGAACATCAATTAAAGTAGAGTAAATTTTATAAAATATGAGCCCTGATAGAGCTATTTACGTTCCATACTTCCCGAGATATAACTTTTTTAAATGCAACAATAAAAAATATAATTGAAAAATAAGAAGTTAATGAATTTATTTTGAGAAATATTTATGTCAATAACCATTTGAAGTACAGATGTCTATTAGCACTCAAATTAAAGCTAGTTTAATGTACTATAAAGTAGTTTATAACATTTTTCTTCGTAGAAGTAGTAGTTTTTATTATATTTGCACAAATAAATTTATTTATAGTTGTTTGAACAAAATTTCATGTGCAAAAGTTATATTCATATGTGATTATCATATGTCTTATGGTTACTGAGATGTATGTTTTCTAAAATCAAGAATTTTATCCGAAACACTAGAAATTAATATTTTGTGAATTTATTTTGCCAAATATCATAAATAAAAATACTACTCCTACGAAGATAAACGTTATAAACTAGCTTTGATTTGAGTGCTCATATGTACATCTAATGATTCCTGAAATTTAGATTTACCAAAATAAATTCACTAAACACTGATTTTTCATTATATTTTTTATGAAATGTTGCTTTCTAAAAATGTATATCTCAGAAACTATTGAACGTAAATAGCTCTATTAATGTTCATATGTTAGAAAATTTACTCTACATTAAATGATGTTCTCTTAGGTTTTCTAATGTTGTTAGCTGTTTCAAGATATAGAGCTCCGAATGAAAAATTATTTTTTTAAACGTTTTGAAACAGTCGTCATTTTTTATTCTGCCTAGTTATATTTCGCAGATTCATCAATTTAGACTAGTGACTATACATAGTTTTCATTAAAGTAATCAAAAATTGGGATGAAATAACTACCTTTTTTTTTTGAAAAAATTTTTAATTTTAAATTTTAGAAATCTGCCAATATTTGTCTACTATTAATAATATAATAATTCCTCGAAGTAAGAAATTAATAGGTCTTTTAAGTATACTACTTACAAAAGCATGTTTTGTTTCAGGAATTGAGGATAAAGTAGGTTAATTGAAAGTAATTTAAAATTACAAACACGAGTCACCTACCCGATTATTAGGAATAATAAAGCGATAAATAGTTATAATAACCTCCAATTTAGGTATGGTTTAGATACAAGTTGATTTATTGGCCAATGGATTCTACAAATAATGATTGTGGAGCAGGTGATACCCATTTTATAAATTATATCCATTTTTTTTTTCCAAAAGGAACGTAACCTTGTAGGATATTAATTCATTATTCAATATTTTGAGTATTTAATCGATGTAGTCGACGGGTTTCAAAACAGAAATTATAGTCATTTTTATTTTAATCTATAACAAATGCATCCGTACAAATTAAAATTACAAATGATGTAAAGAATAATTAATTTTAAATTCTAAGCCATTCTGAAATTGTTGTTTATTAGTGAAAACAGAAATACACACAAAATTTAATACTAGGTCATTGAAAAATTTCAAAACAACTTACCCAGTCATTTCGCGATTCAGCAACTCAGCCGTTATCTGGAATAGGAAACATTAAATCACGTTAATAGCAACCAAAGATAGCACATCTCACTTCAATAAGCTTAAAATACTTACCCAATACCTATATTAGTTGTTTACATACAAAAGAAAAGTGAGGTACCAATAGAAAAGCTGTGAAAATTATTTTCAAGATTTTTTAATTATGAAGATCTTTGAATTTTTATTTAAAAAAAAAAAAATGTTTTCAGTACACCATGTTTGTGATCAAGTGAGTCATCGAAGTTATAATTAGTTGAGTGATATGGTCTATTAGTATTTAAAAGTAATTATTTTTCAATATAAAATCCAAACAGCTATTTAATTTTCTAAGTATATATATAGCTGTTCGAATTTCATTATCCTTTTCCTTCAGCATTTATATGATGAACCATTTACAATTGAAATGAAAAATAGTTTATTATTCTGGGACTAGGTCTCTTCAGAACAATTACAAAGGTAATTTCAATTTTACAATAACATATATTGGCCACACTTAATTATAACTTATATTAAAATTGTATATAAATAATTTTAAATACAGAAAAGAAAAAAAAATTAATTAATTAAAACTAATTGACTAAATTCACAAAAAAAAGGTAGTTATAAAATATCTTTACTATTATAATATTGGATTAGATTGTTGAAGTAAAAGGTAGTTAAATAGAAGGGTTATAAACGGTGGAAGGTTTGGTATATGACGTATGCTAGAAGGTATGGAGTTCCAGAGATATGCAGCTCGCGTCAAAAATGGTTTATCAAAGACAGCAGTTCGACTATTCACTGCTATTTAATTGACTCAAAGCACCATGTCTTCCAACTTTTTGCTTTCTTATAGTACAATAAAAAAAGGTCCAATATGTTAAGGGCTACCAAAAATATCTCACCGTTAAAACCTGTGCTTTAGTTTCAATAACAGATTGGTGCTTGATTCTTTATTGTCCTTATCCTTTCTCCAAACTTTATGGGATCGTCAGGAAAAGTAAATAATAATTTAAATGAATTTAATTATATTGTTAAAAAATAAAATGTATCTAATATCATAAAATAGTAAAAAACAAAATTGTTTTACATAAAAAGTCTTTAAAAAGCGTAAAGTTTAGTAAATGTCTGTTAAAGGCATGTTTTAAAAATGGTGGAAAAATGTACCGAAAAATAAAGAACTAATTTACAAACCAATAACAAAATATATCAAAAAGAAATAGAAGTTTGATTGAAACTTTAAGGTTAGTTTTTTTTTTTTTTTTTAACTTGAATTTTCTATTTTCAGAAACATATTCCTGTTCCAAAACGTGCTTTTGAAAAACCATGTATATAAAATGATAGCACAATTCCGTATACAAGGGACTATGATTCTATGCACATTCCTTCACAAAAATATTTCTCATTCGAGGATAGCGAAATTAATTTCTTGGTTGACCAAACCATTTAAGGAGAAAATTATATATACATTATCAACGCTATATGTATTCATTAGTGATAGTTCTTTCATCAGAACCTATTAGGAGATTTTAGGGAATAAACTGTTTATAAAAAGGTACAGCAAAGTAATTATTAACTTGATGTCACATTAACAATACACATTTATGAATGAATATGATTGGCAAATTATTGACTTGCGTTAGTTGCTGTGCTAATCAGTTCCCAGCGCAGGGTATTATAGCCGAACACACTAGCCGGATGACACAGTGCTACAGCCAGCGTTTCTCAAGACGCTATTCGTCATCGAGCAATGACTCTCGCCTATAATAACTGGTTACAGAACAAAAAGCATAACGGAGCCTTCCATTCGTGGGAACTGCTACTCGAGAATGTGAAATCCTGTATCTTGTGTGAGGGAGAGATATTTTTCCAAAACAGATTCATTTGAAAACATATCAGTTTTATATAATATATTTTATGCTGTTGGTGCATATTCAATTTCATTCAATATAAAAATCGATGTATGGTTTTAGACTATAATTTTTGTTTCATTTTATATTTAATCCAAGGCAATGTTATACCAGTATATATTTATCATTTCTATTATGTATGTATTTATTTTATAAATTTTATAATAAAGGAGGTTACGAAAAAAAAAATCATTTTATATATTTAATTAACTTCATATATTATTACCTAGTGCCACTGTAACTAGTAATGGCGGGTAAAATAGGCCTTTTGTATTTTTTATCAGCCACGGTGGGTAACCAGTGATTACCTTCCTAACTAAGGTGGGAATGCAAAGCAAATAAATATTAACTAACCCATAAAAATAGCACCCACACCCCACAGCACCAGGAGCTCTGATTCCTTTAGCAAGATAATAACAGTAGCTTAAGGTGGCGAAAATTAGGCTTAAATTTGAAAATAAAACAAGTTTTTAAGATCTAACTAAATTAAATAAGACCTCAGAGTACAAAAAAAAATTAAAATTGTATTTTGTCAATGTTTTTGTAAACGGTTTTATCACGAAAACTCTTACTCCGTAAAACAAAAAGCTAATATTAGACAAAAGTATCGTGAAAATACCTCCCTGGTGGGGTTAGCTGAAGAAAAGTTTATTGTATAAAATGAACATGCAAAAATACAGAATTTGGAACCCGCTGAAACCCTCGTGCTCAGCTATCATGTCCTGTTATAGTAAATTGTCCAATCTTTAGTCATTTTAGGTTACTTATTTTTAAAAAATATATATATTTTTTCATATATTAATGTAATATTTCGTTGGAATTATTATACTATATAGTGAACTCGACGTCCTTAAAATTGATTACTTCATGGATAAATACACTCATTTCTAAACTTATTGTAATGAGGGATTACTTTTTCTTTTCTTTTCTTTTTTACGTTTGCACATAATAGTACGTTTACGTAAGTCCCAACTATTCCAGAATTTAAGATTTGTCACGTTGAATTTCCAGTCATAAGTTAAAAAACGTGATGAACCAAAATATATAGTCATTTGTTGAACTCTAACTAAAATAATATTACCAATATACGAAATATTATAATATTACCTAAATGTCAATAATGCAAGTACAGAAGTCAAATTTTGTGACATACTAAAAAATATTAGATTATGCAGATATTATTTTAAAATAATCTTTCTATGTATATATTATAAATGAGGATTTTTAGATAAGAAGTTAGAAAATGTAGTGATTGACCGAAACGTTTAATAAGGTAGGAATCGGTAATGATTATTCTGAGAAGTTCGAGTTTCGGTCTAGTATAAAACAAGGCGATTTTTATCACCTATCTTATTTAATCTTTTTTTTTATTTATTTATTTATTAACATTTACAACTGTATATAAAATACAACAAGCAAATTTATTTAATCTAGTGCTAGAATTGGCTATGAAATGTGATGCCTACCGAAAAGTTAGTACTGGTGCCTGGGTATGCTGATGATTTGGTATTATTAGGTGAGGACAAGGAAACTATAACACTAAATACAACTACGTTGATAAACTCTACTGAGGAACTAGGTCTCAACATAAATAAGGATAAAACCAAATAAATGATTAGGAGTATTCCGCTGGTATAGATATAGGAGGAAATACATTCAAACAGTTAAATAAGTTTAAGTATTCAGGTTTTACTGTAACTAGAAATAACGAAATTGATGGGAAAATAAAAGCGAAGTTAAAAGCGGGAAATGGTTTTTACTATTCAATTTTGAAATTTCTTAGCCCGTGCCTTCTGTCCAAAAACATAAAAATTAGAATTTACAAAACTATTATCCTTTCTACTGTTCTTTATGGAGACGAAATGTGGCCTCTTACACTAAGGGATGGACAGCACCTAAAAATTTAGAAGGTTACACAACGCTGAATTTAGGGAAATACACCCGGTAAATATAATTTAGGTTAAAGCATACGGCGAATAAGATGTAAGGATGTGTAGGTTGTGGGACTTACGGACGGATCCCTAAAATGTTAATAAACCCTGAACTGACGGGAAATCGTCCGAGGGGAAAACAAAACGTAGATGGGAAGATTGCGTTAAGTCTGTTTCGTAGGTTTGGGTTTAGAGGGGCGTCACTGGACAGATATATCTTGAGAACGATTGGCGGTATCGGTATCGAACCTCGGGTAGGCTAACTTTTATTATAATTATTATCATTAAGGAAAAATGCAAATTATACATCCCTGATACTTCCACATGTAACACTCAGTAAGAATATAAATTGTAAACATGTTACAATAAATTGTTTAGAGGTATTCCAATAATAAATTGTTGAGCAAATGGGCCACTAAATTAATCACATATAGTAAAGAATGGATAAAAAAGCGAAAAAAAGACTGCGGAAGGTCAAAGAATACATGGAATCAACGTGTCAAGCGTTGCAATTCATTCAACAATATGGTGAAGAGGATCCCTAAAAAGTCTTGTTGCTTATTATCACCACATTATAGGTCTTCTATCTTAGCACATATTCTTTCCAATTCAGACGCCGATAGAAAATTAAATATGTTTAAGAAAAGTCTTTCAATCCTAAATCGGCTTACTTGCTTACTAAAGTACTACCTACTAATCTCCTTACAAAGCAATAGTTCCCTACGAATTGGTTGCTATATTTTACGAAATGCATCGTAGATACCAAAAAATATGACAAATGTTAAGAAATCTTTAGTTATAACGGGGATATCTGGATATTAATGAGAAAAGCGTAGTTTTCAACGAAAAAAAAATGTATACATCATCAACGGGTTGAGATTGAATGAAATATTCTCCTGTATTCTTTTAGTTATATTAAATAAAAAATAATTTGTAAATATAAACTTTTTTATTAGGAGATTAAATTAAATAGTTAATAGAGGTATGTGTCAACTTATTAATATTACTTATAAATGTAGCTCCTATGAGCCCCAGGCTGTAAGCTTCATTTCATAGTAGCCAGCACCTCCTAGATCCTGGACTTAGCCTGGGGATACGATAGAGACAGGAGTGGTGCCTAGGATACGGCTATTACGGCACGCAGTCACTGATAACTTGATTTAGAGCCCTGCTAATGACTGCTCTACACGACGCTCCGGATATTTTTATCACTACGCCGCTTTGTAATTATATCTTTCGGAAGTATAATGTTCAAATTTTATCTGTACATCGCCGGTTTTTTTTTCAACTTATATTTGGGTCAAGTAATAGAAAAAAACAATGGTAGATCCAGAGAATGTGGAGTAACTCGTGAATGTGGATGGAATGTCTGAAACTAGAGCTCCATGTAATGAAACGCAGAAATAAAATTTAAAAACAACAGACTTATTCGAAACATACTTCATCGAAGTATTATTTTTTATTGTTTAACGCCAATGCCAACATTTTTCTTTGATATAACTCTAAAATTTATTGAACAACGTAGAGATTAAACATTAACAAGCAGCTGCCAACGGAGGCTCCTGAGGGTTCTCAATATCTGGTGGAGGGATATACCGGAAATAGCCAGAGGGCGGAGGAAGGGGTTGCACGTCAAATATTTGCTGCCCTAAGCCGATGTGGGACAGCTCTCGCTTATTACATCTTCGTAGGCGTATTGATTCTTGGAGGACTCTTCGCGTCATGTGATTACCGCCACGGCAAACAATGAGGACTGATGTCAACATGTCCGCGGTGGGGTGCTATGCAAATAAAGACCTCAATTTGGGAATCAGATTCTAAATAGGTTAAAGGATCTATTTGTAAGATAATATTTCGTTCCATCTTAACAAAAAAAGAAGATTAAAAAAGATGTTCAATCATTGGTTGAATTGTATGATATAAAACTTAAATGTGTTTCATTAAAACCAATGATTAGGAGGCACCTCACCTCCGGATTTAAAAATAGTACCATTCAGAATGGATATTTCATAAATAACAATAAACATTAATGGTAACCTTAAAATACCCAAGGTAGTAAAAGGTAATACACAACACGATTTATTTTCTTTTTTTTTCACAATAAAGCACTCACTAATTCATGTTTCTTTATGTTTTAGAGGGATCGGGGAAAAAAAAAATGTAAAAATACAAACTACTTATTATAATAATTCATAGCTAAACAGTGAAAAGGCATTAAAAGCCTATTCACCGTCAATCCTTTATAATTATAAAATGACAGGTATGCACTTCGTAACATTAGCGAAACAGCACGCCATATTGTTCTTCTATGCACTCTATCGCCAATGGCCCGCACTAGGAATAGTCAATGGGAGACCAAGACTCCCATTGGAGTCCTATACTGCCCAACCATGGTTGGGGATCAAAGTTTTTCATTTTGTGGGACCGCCACTCAATAAAAAAAGTCAACGCCACAGGCCGGAATCAAACCGGCACCGCCAATAGACATCAAATTAGCAAGACCTCTTGGACCAATCTTACTCCTAGTTCTTCCCATCCCTTTTGGACTCTATTCACGACCTCCTGGTCTATTCTTCCATCCTTGCAGAGCATTGTTCCCCAGTAGCTGTAGGTGTCAGTTTGCTCAAGGGTCTCTCCATTGCAAGTGAATCTGAGATCTTCGTTGCTTCTTTCAACACACACAACCTTGCTTTTGGCGGCATTGATTTTCATACCTCAGAATTGTAGTTCTTCTTGCCACTCATCCACAGCAATCTGGAGAGATTCAGCACTATTCGCAACCAGAACCAAATCATCTGCAAATATCATTGCCTTTGCCAACCCTGGGGTCATGTTCAGTACCCTACTATTGCTCTGGGTGTCCTTCTTTTACAAAATTTCCAAATGGCATCCATGAAAATTATGAACAGCAGAGGGCTCAGGCTATCGCTCTGTTTAACTACCCTAAAGAAATGGAAGGGCTCGGACTCAGTGCCGTCATCATAATCGATCCTCTTGAACCGCATTATGCAGTGTGAGGAGGAAGTTTATCCTCTCCAGCTCTGCCGGTCTTCTGCAAGGCGCCTTCTGCCAATCCGTTGAAGTCCTCTTATCTGGAAGTCGCTTTTTAACTCATTTTCCCATTTCCTTCTCGGCCGTCCTGTTCCTCTCTTGTCGTCTACTTTGGTTCGGTAGGCCTCGCTAGCTATCCTCCTTAAGTGTAGCGTGTGTGTATCATTGTATATCTGTATATGGTATATTGTATACTGTATACTGTATACTGTATGTATATGTGTATCACAGTGTATCTTGCAAAAGTGAAGAGAAACGCTGGTTACTATTATACCATTTTTTAATACTTTGTGCCTGTATTGACCCCCACTAGAGCTATCTTCCTACAATATACTTCTTACGGTCATCTTTCCTCTTCCAATATTTATCAAAACATATATATGTATATGATTTTGAAATGATATACTAAACCACAATCGATGAGAATGCTGAGCAGCTTTACCCAATCCTAGAGTAAATCTGTTCACAGATATTCTCAGAGCCTTCTATATTATAATGGATATTAGAATCAAAAGAACTGCACAAAGTTCTTAGTTTTTCTCTTAATATCCCAAACCAGAAAGCCATTCCTTCGGTAAACTGAACTTCGGAATGCTCATCACACCAAGTGCACAATCAATGATCAGAGTCAGGGGCCAAACTCGTACATATATGTATTAAAAACTCAAGTTGCTCTATGTTAAATCAAGTTTATACCTCATATGCTAAAACAAGTTTATACCTCGGTGGGCTGTCACTTGTCACTTATGCTCAACATCTAGGTTTCTTAGGACAATGCCTCAGGCTATTTTTAACTTATTTGTCTTAGAATAAACAGAAACCAGCATATTTCAAGTTTAACTGGTTAAAAAAGTCATAATTCTAGTTAGGGATTTCTTGTACAAATCTATTATATGTTAAGGGAGCGGGGTATATCAGTGTTTAAGGCGCTGTGCTACTAACTACAAGTACAAAGTATTGGATCACTGACCCTTTGGATTGTAGCAGTTCACATTATTATTATTATCTATTATATTGTAATTTATGCTATAAAGTTATATCCTATACATCATAATTTAAACATATATGTACCTAAAACATGGTATTCAATGAAAATTGTACAAAAACATCTCTTATAATTTTAAATTTTTCAGTCAAATTTAGATCCTGGGCCTGAATTCTTTTTTATATCAAAACTTTTATCTTCCTCTGTGAAATAAGTTTTAAAAAAATTGATTTACTCACATGAAATATCCCGATAAATGTTTTTAAATCATAATTGTCCAAAAATGGATACATTTTATTATTGACTTTCTATAGAATACACTTAATTTTTTTGCTTTGGTATGACATTATTTTTATTTATTTATTTTTTAATCCGGTTTAAAAGTATTTATATTCTCTTTATATTATAATATTTCTATTGTATTATGCTTTAAAATATACACGTTTTGCAATTTGGCAACTTCACTTTATGCAAAATCTGAAATTGTATCTATCGTTTATTATGTGAACTTAGTTATTCTTTTCTACACAGTCAATTAATTATTAGCATACAAAATAAAGATTTTTTTATTAAGATTTAACTTCTACCCAAAACACCAACAAAAAAAAGATTTCTTGAAAAAATGTTGACGTCCGCGTAATCTTTGAGGCATTTTCCAGACACAGAGGCTAAACGTTTAATTAAACATCACATGCCCTCTTGTACATGTTTAGAATAATTCTATATTCGTTCTTTGAAATTTGTTACTAACATTATGGGCGTACCCACAGGTTTTTTCAAGCAAAAAAACTGTTACTAATTGTAATAACTAATGAAGCACTGCAACAATTATATATAATTAAAATTTTGGTTTAATTCTTCTATATCGTGCTGAAATGTCAACTGATTGACTATAGTCCCCCTTCCCCTCCAGTTTTAATTCTGGGTACGCTCTTGGCTAGCAAACACTTCGTTGAAAGTTTTTACAACTTCGTTTTTATTCAGATTTTCAGTCAACTACTGTTCCATTGATTCTTCTCTTTCACTCCGCACGAAATTTTAAAATAAGCTACTGTTTGTGGTTGGTGCTAAGTAAGAGGGAATGAGCTTTGCTACCATTACCGTTTGGAAGAAATTTATCTAAAGTTTTCACGTTGTGTCGATTGAAAAATAATTTGATATTTGCATTTTAAGGATGATATTTGCAGTTTCATAATATAAGACCTATGCTGCAGTACTATACTGAATGGTTTATCTAAGAATAAAACAGATACAATACTTTATTCTTCTATTTAACTTTGGTAGTTTTATTCAAAAAGCACTTCGTAAATTTACCTAACAACAGGATAGTTACGCAAATACAAAATGTCCAAACCGTATTCAAGAAAATTAAAATTTTTATGAACCAGCATAGTTTTTCATAATTACGGGTTCGTATGTAAATTTAACGTGACTAATTCATGAGCTATTAATCCTCTAAACTATGTAGTAAATCTTTCGAACCCATTGAAGGTGTTATGCAATTCTTTTGATCTAATATATTTCTTAATAGTCGAATAAGAAATAATAAATATCTAATAAGAATTGAGCAAATATTAAGGACATAGAATGTAACAATTTTTACTTTCAAGATAAGAACTTACACCTTGAAGATAGATGAAATTATACTTTTAAAATAAAAAATGCACACAATTTATAATGATGAGACTGAAAGGGATTAACAGTGAAATGCTGAGAATCTACTAGAATTCCTGAAGAAGGCGGTTGAAGTATTTCTTTTGTGTGTTTAACGGCTCTGTTCCACATACACCCACGGTCCATTAGGAGTATCTAGTTCCAGTGGTTTGGTTCAGGCAAGATATAACATTAAAGATAGGAACATAAAAAATATTCCCAATGCTATGTTATAGTACTTTAAAAATTCAAATCTTATACAGAAGAAATTTGCATTCATATCGAGTAAGGTACCTAAGCCATGGCCCCAGGCGGATTTATATCTGAGACTTCTTCCAAAACTAAGAAGAAAAAAGAACAGCACTTTTCAGCGTAAAAACAACGTTCAAATGTGATTGAAAAACTATTTGCAATTTTTTTTTCTATAATGTTATAGCAGTTATTTTATTAAAATAATTAAATTAAAGAAATGCTTCTGGCATACAGAATGGAGCCATCTTAATCAATTTTAATAGAACGGTAGGGAAGGAGGTATACATATGTGACTTGGAACAACCACAACGTCCAAATTTTGACAAATGAATCTAAAAAATTGAAATTGAAAAGGTTTTCAGAAAAGAGAATGGACATTTGTTAGTATGTTTTTAAAATAAAAACAATAGTTCAAATTTCGAAAAAGGACGGATATTGGTTATTGTATCACCAAACTATAGAAATAAAACATTTTTATTAATTAGGGATTTTGCGCCCTTAGGTTCTTCAACATAGGACCGGAAAGACGGATTATAATACACCTTACCAACCTATTCTAGTGAGTCGTGATTTATTCCGAAAATTCAAAAAAAAAGTCAACCCATCGAGACCAGATTTCAGCTGGTAACACTTTTCGAGAGTGCAACATATGTGGCTTAACAAGCTCGTAAAATTTAACATTCACATTTATTTAGTTTCTCTTGTTCCATGAATTGACTTAGTGAGCAGAGCTAATCTAGGTTCGTGGTGAAATGTTTTATTCAATACGACCGTGTAACATTAATCAGATCTATTGTCAAATAGTTATATGAAGAACTTCATATGTGATAAAGCACATTTACATCAATAATGCAACTGAAGTATTATAAATCAATATAATATATGAAAATGAAACATGTTTACATCTGCTTGTTGCTTACCTGGTTAATTGTAGTTGAGTTCCAACTAAATTTGGAAAGAAGATTAAATCTCTTGTTATTTGTTCTTTTTTGTTTTTAAAAATATTCCTACGGCAGAAATTTTTACCATTGGTTGTTTTACATGAAGTGTAACAAGAAATAAGCAAACCAAGTCTTAAATTTTAATATATTTTTTTATTTTCGAGTTTTGAATAAGGAAGTGCTCACAAAAGAATATAGTATAATTTAGGTACCAAATTTTATTATGATAAACCACCTTTTTAAGACTGAAGAGTTTTTTTATGAAAACTGTTGTGAATATTGCTTATTTAAACTCGTATTAATCGTGGATTAATTAAGACAAAAGAAATTGTAAAGCTTATGTAGCTATCATGTAGAAACATATGAAGGAGACTTTTTCTTTCAGAGCTTGGCTCAGCACGGAAGTTAATGCTTAAACTAGAAAAAAGGAAAGCAATCTATTAATTTTCTATCAGTGATTGAATCTTCTCAGTAATATAAAATGCCGATTCCAATTCTGCACGCAACGCTCTTTAAAAATCCACAGACAGCATATTACAGTATACTTAATAAATAACAATACAACAGGTTTATTTTTCCACAAACAATGTCTGAATCCAGTTGGTTTTGGTTCAATCTCTCGCTTCCTAAACGTGAACGCTTTAGTCACAGGAACCAGACCAAGGGGAAGGACGAAATTTGGATTGTCAAGATAAAAGAAGTCCCATCTAAAAACCGCATAATAAATTGGAATGCCATCGCCCAAGATAGACTGAGGTGTTGAAAACTGATAGGGTATTTTAGTGTTTTAAAATAATAAATACAATAGTAAAAATAATAATTCATGACTGATAATTATGCATGCTCGTATACGAATCGCATGGTATAAATAATAATACATGGCAGAGAATTATCCATGCTTGTATACGAATCGCGGACTAACAGCAGTTAAACTTAAAATGAAATATACCATAGATGCAATACTCTAAAGGACCCTATACACGAAATCAACAAATATCCATATCATTTCAGCATTCGTAAAAAAATAACTAGACATATAAAGAACATTATTCTCCAAGGAGCAGAACATTAGATAGAAATGTAATACTTTTTTTATCGTTTAGTAGTATGAAAATTAACGTTTTTATTTGATTTACAACGTGACAAGATTCAGGATTATATAAGACAGTGGAAGTTTTGGACCAAACGAAAAAAATTAACGATGATCATTAATGCCAATTAAACCACTTTAAAACATGATGTAACATAAATTTTCAAGTTTCTTTTTAGCAGATTGGTTAATATTTATCGTTCTTCAGACATACAGACTTCAGGAAATGGAAGACACGCCCGTTTAAGAGTTTTTGCAACATTAACCTGGACGATTACGACTCGGTATTGGTTGCGTGCCTTAGATATAGCGATAGCACTGACCCAAATAACACTAAGAGCCCTCCAGCAACACTTAATTGTAATTAGAAGCACTAAAGAATAGCAGAGATAGGACACCGGTCTTGTTCATAGTCGACTGAGTAATTTATAGTTTAATTATTTGCTTTGAGCCTGTCCGCCTGATATATGGAAGGTAACCCAGTATGAAATTAAAAGTGGGAAAAACCCGTTATTAGCCGGCTATAAAAATTATTGTACGTGCTAATTATGCGTTTCGCCTTGTCATATTTCAGGGCAAATTGCTCCATATCTGTCGGAGAGCGGGGCCTGTGTTTATCACACGCCGTCTGGAATAAATTTACCTAATCGAAACAGGCGAGCATTAATGAGAGGAGCAGGGACATACAAAAACAGAACCTGTGAGGAAGTTGAGAGTAAAATAAAAGAAAAGAAGTTGTAAGAAAAAAATTTGGGAGAATAAAAGGAGATAAGCGAGGAAGGAGTTTGATTTAGAGATTGGGGCATTAGTTTGGGGGCGTGGGGCATTAGTTAATACATACAGGGTGTAATAAGAGCCAGATGAGATCTAAGCAGTGATATATCTCGTGCCCGGGGCTAGTCGGCTTCCGTTCCCTAGCACTTCTAGCTCTGAGCTGCTACCGGCGCTCCCGTTCCTCGGCTATCTTAGATATATCTGCACCTGGTCTACGTACTAATCCCCCCTTACTAACTCCTTCAGAAATAAGCCACAAGGATCATTGTTTACTATAAATTTCCAATATGAAAATTTCCTCAAATATTCGCTATAACATAAGGTGGTCTAACCCACAAGCATCTGCAATGGAGTAATAAGTGTTTTTTTTCCAAAAAAGTATACTATTTTTAAAGCTTTATAAAATCAGTGACCAGCAATTATTAGCTTTGAGGAGAAGATGGTCGGGGTGCGGTCAGTGAAGATATATAAATAAGTAAAAGTTATTTATTTGTTCTGACATTTTGACCTGACTTTGAGACCTCTATTAAGACTGAAAAAGAAAAACGAAATAACAACCTTAATTCAGAGGAAAAGAAAAGGAAAGTATTATTAAACAAACATGGAAATATACATAACCTTAAATTAAATTGATAGTAGATGATACTAATAGAAGATTGAATATAATAATGCTTATGTCAGCATAATATAAAACAAATAATAAAAATCAGACAGTGCTCATTTAATTTAAGAAATGAACGTAATGAAAGGTTTAGAAGGAAACGTAAATAATGAGTAATTTAAATTAACATAATAACATGTATAAGAAATGATTAAAGAATAGAATTTTATATGTAATTATGTTAATTTCAATTTGTTTATGATCACTGACCCCAGACCATCTTCTCCTCAAATCGAATCCTTGGTCAACTACAAACCCCTCAATAATTATTAGTCTTATTGTATTGAGAAACTTAAAGCTACAAGTTTTGAATAGTTGAGGAAATGTTGGTTAACATTAAAGCATTTGTTTACCAAATATTTAAAAAGCGAGCATTAAGTTTACATTAAAGCATTTGTTTGCCAACAGCATTCCCAACCATCTTAACTAGGTTTATCTTCTCAAATGTTTTACTAAAAATAGTTCAATTTGAATATAACTAATTTTAATTATAATGCTATAATTAATTTTTAAACAGCTAATTTCGTTAATGTTGGAACGTTCTCATAGATATTTTTATTGTAATATTGCAACGACAACCAATGTCCGAATTTTAAAATTAAAAAACAATTAACCTGAATAACTGAAACTGAAGTAAGGATATATATGTAGTTGTGGTAATAATGAATAATGTGAACTTCTGATTTTTTATTGAATGAATCTGTGATGGACCATGTTATTACATAGAAATATCTGGTGCGGTGCGCATATGAAACACAATTCACATGCCACCCTACTTTAAATTGATATTAATCCTTGCTCGTTTCAGAACATATATTTTTCCCTGTGAAAATACTTTTCAACAATCTTTTCCAAAAGTGTTTGCAACCTAAAAAAAATAATTTTCCTCTTCCCTCTTTTAACTACTTAATTCTTTTCATAATTTATATTTATCCACTTTTCACTACTTGTAAAAATGTGAAATGGTTGATTACTTTTAAAAAAATTAAATTAAAGGTACTTTAGAACAATTGAAACTGTGGAAATATTGATTCAGTTCTGTTTTCACGGTCGTGTAGCGAACATCGCATTAACAAAGCATTGTAAAAATTAAATAAATTTCATTCTAAAATATATTGAAGTTTTCAGAATTTACCAGCTTAGTGGAATGTAAGAAGTAACAACAGGATTTTAACAAACGAACAATGTGATACTTTACAGCGCAAATATAGAAAAACAAAGTAAGTCAAATTTGGTTATAATAAATTTACTTCTAAGTCACACGTAACTTGAACCTCATTGTAGGGGATACAAAATTATAAACTTATTAGAAAATAATACATTGACGATAATATTGTTTGCCTAGTATTAAACTCAATTCAAACGTGGGTCATTAAATACAACTAGAAAAATTCATCACATTTCTTCATTTCCTTAAGAATAAATTCTAAAGATTAATAGAATTGTTAAAACACATGTAAGGGACTGAATTTTGGCTCATAATGAATAATACTGCTTTTCAATTATCCTATATTTATTTTATTTAAGGGAATGTGGGTCACAAAATAAATCCTCGGTGATCACCTATTTGACCCCTACCCTCTAGCTAGTGTGATACACCGAATCTGCTTATAAATTATCGAAGTGGACTGACTGGTATAAATATCCTTCAAAAACTCCGCCTTCCTTATATTACCCATAAGACCAGCAATACTTGGCGAGTATCAAAACGATTTAAATCTTTCAAAATGAACCGAGAATAGGAAGTTACCGTCAGAAATGATGGCGAAATCGCGCTACAAGTCCGTGCAACTGATCGAGGTATCTAAATTCGCCCGGTAATAGGAGACCGAAACAATTTATGTCCATGAAATGGGTCGCTGTAAACAAGGGCCTCCGTTATTATTCAGTATTGGGCGAGAAGAAGACATAAATAGCGGATAGTAACTCACCGCGGCTGGTGCTTCCTAATGCCATAATGACCCGTATTGCAGTGACGATATACGACTCACGCTCCATATTTATAACTTAATCCTCAGATGCCGCTAGCTCCGCCGATAATGAGCGGCTTTACCTGAGTTATACCTGACCGCTGTTTAATTACAGGTGATAAATCAGGTGTCTCTTCCCGGCTTATTGAATATTAACTTCAGCCTAGCAACAACTGCTCCTCGCTGTCCGCTCCGTTTCCACCCACCACATTGTCAACTTTCATAACTTAAGCCAAGATTCATTACTAGATTCAAGCATCTAAGGGAAGACCCTTTGACAGTAATCAGTGTATTAACCCTTTGTACTCCAATTTTTTTATTCATATTACCAGCGTAATAATCTTGGAGCCGCGACCATCATTGGTCACCAAAAGTGAAATATTTTATACACAATAGTTTTTACGATTTATCTTTGTCCTCACATTATGGACTGAAAATGAATTGCATTGTCTCCATAGCGGAGCCGTTGAGTTTGAGGGCAAATTTTAAATAGCTCCGTACTGGAGCCCTCGAGTGCAAACGTATATACAAAAAATATAGACAATTAAAGACTACCTAATAAATGGTTACTTTTCTCAAACAAACAAGAAATAAAAAAATCAATCCTGCACCAGAAAACAAAAAAAAAATCTGGTGCGGAGGTCACATCACACATACTTTCACCAACCAGCCTCCTTTGAATTAAAATTAATTCAATGCTCGTACCGGAACAGATATTATTTATTTACTGTGGGGATACTAGAAGCAGTTGAGATTAACTTACAATAGTCACAAAGGGTTTTAGAAAACACCATATAATGATGTTTCTCGTTGGAAAATTTAAGAACATTTTTCATCAGCAAAAGTATGGCAGAAAAACAAAAATAAAACAGTTTACGAAAATGTACATTCTGCTATTAACCATTTATTCAATGCAAAATTATAATAGAATCAATATTAAAAATACGAAGAATGATTTCATCGTTAATTATTAATCATCCTCTCAACTGGAAGGTTAATTTGAACGTTAATTGAAATAAAGTAGTTTTTATTTATTAATTAGTAACAAGCAAACGTTACCAACTGCCCATGCGCCGGCTATTTAGAACTCCTGTTTAAACTGACCTTTTAGTGAAAGGCTTTTCGTTAATTACTTTCTACGCAAAAATATTATTTTTTCCTAACTTTTTGGCTTTCCAACGATATATAATTAGTCCATATAACTATTCTTATTTCCGTAAATATATTTTCAACCTGGAAAAAAATATGTTTCCTCTTATCTCCTTCAGTTAGTTATCAAATTCTTTCATCGTTTATATTTATCCGGTTTTAATACTTATAAAAATGTGAAATGGTTAATTATCTCAAATAAACTAAATTAAAGATACTGCAGCGTGAGCCTTTTTTGAAAATTCGTCATTTTAGCCCTGTCGGGCTACATAAATAAGGATGCGAAGCTGATATTAAAGACGATTTAATTATTCATTGATATGCCGAGTTTAATGAATGTTGTTTGAGCCCTCATCGAGAAAATCAAAAAAATTTATGAATAGATTCTAGTGGCAGTGGCTAAAAGTGGGCACTTCCGGTCACTTGATTTTATCCAAAAAGTTGCTGTCACATCCCAGGTATACATCCGCCCAAAATATGTAATTTTAGTTTCGTACGACTGTTCATTTTTGAGATAAGCTTGTCACACACAAACAGTAAATTTTGCATAACATGGTTATTTGGACTCGTGGACTTGAAGACGTGTATTTCAGTCGAAACCTCAAGTTCAAAATTTTTGCCTGATTGTGATACTTTCCCTTACTATAATATATTCCATATTTAGATAAGTGAAAGCAAAAAAGTAGAAAATAAGTTTTAATGAAAATTGGTCACACCAACATTATAAAACATTCTTAGAAAATCCAGATTATTGACATATATACAAAACAAGACATAATATATCTTTTTAATTATATTATAATATTAATATAATCATTATATTATATAGTTATAATACATTTTATATACATTATAATATTAAAATATTAAATACAATATTTATTTTAATTATAATTGTATTATAATTAACATTAAAAATATATAATTTTTTTCTTTAAGGTTTCTATATTTTTTTAGTGAAAATAAAGGACGTTCAGTGAAAAATACTAAAAATAGAGATCTTTCGGTACATCAGAAAGTTACCTTATGTACTTGCATTTGCACAAACCGCGAAGGGTAAAAGAAAAATTAAAATTATAAAACATAGATCTTTGTATTAATTGATTATTAATTAGAATTATTGAAAAAATGAATAATTATTTTTTACATTGTCATCGTAGACTTCGCTACAGGGAGAACACTATTCGCATAGCAAAAAAAATCACAATTATAAGTCACAGAGTACGCCTTTATATCTGTTAATTATCCATTAGGACAATTATTAAGAATAATAAAGTAATTTTCATATTTAAAAAAATCATTCGTGAGACAGTGTTAAATGTAGTGAGCCTTAGAGAAAGCAGATATATTATGAGACATTCAATTCGGAAAAAAAATCAAGATCAGATAGTTCTATAATCATAAATATAACAGATGGATGATTATTATAATGAAGCAGTATAAAATTACGTATCGAATGGTACCAACAAAATAAACAATTCAGATCTAGAAAACATGTTACATCAGTTCCATTAAATATTTATTTAACATTTCAAAGGAATAGTTGTTTAAAAAAAGTTTTATATCAATATAAATAACATTGTGCGGCGTTTCGTCAGATAATATGTCATTGTTCTAAGCAAGTTTCAGTTTTAAACAACTTCATTGGCATTTCTATTGGTTTCTAGCGGAAAACAATGGGTTCTAGTCTCTTCGATAACTTGATATCCGTCTCTCAATAACAGTCAGTATAGAGTCGTCGCTTGACTCAGTAAGTTCTTGTCTGGATTCTGTGTAAAGGTGGTGAACTGCATGCAGATGGAGGTTTACTATGTACAGCATGAGTTAATAAAAGGTATTGCGCGTGTCTGCCGAGATATGGGCTGGGACTGCATCACACCATCAGCGATGAGAGTCCTCCACGACCTCGTTATCAAAAGGATAAAAGAAACGATTCGTTTTGCGAATGTCTACTCGGCCAGCGCTGGGCGGCCCTGCTTGGGACTTGCGGCTACTTGCAATGCACTCAATGCCATGGGGGAGGATCTGGCAGGACTAAGGGAATTCTGCAAGTACATGGGGAGAGTCAGCCCTCATTGTTCGCAGCGGATTCCTCGGCTTCGAGGAGTTGAAGTTGGTCGGATAAATCCTGATTCTGGTATGGTTGAACCTGGCTTTGTTGATGTACATCTTTGGTTGAACCACTTGAAGAGGATGAAGCAACTGGTAAGTGCCTCGGATCTCAGGAGAAGTCGAAGGATCCAGGATCGGTCAAGGAAAGTCAACGGGGCCAATGACGATGCCGTATTTAAGAAACCTGTGGCCCCTGCTCCGAGAGCTAAGAAGTTGCTTCATAAGCCTTCGTAAAATTATGTTTCACAGTATAGTTAGCGAAGCAAGGCAGTTAGTTATAAAGGTAAGGTTTATTATGAGTATTAATATTCATGTTTATTCTTTGGTTTAATGTACTAAATAATTTTAAACCATAAAGTGACAGGTGCAGTTTCAATTATTTTTCTAATTTTTATATCTTATCATATGGTCAATAAAATGCAATCATTGCTTACAGTTATTTATAAGACACATAGATAAATATTGATTGTAAGAAAATTTGATCTCGATTATTTTTTTATAGTAATATTGAGACGTATTTAAATTGTTCAAGAATATACTTACGCTGAGTAACCTGATGTCTAGCACAATTAAATGAAATAAGAAGTACGATTTGAAAGACAGAATATGGAATATTAACAAATCTTACTACTTTCGGCGTTGATGACCTCAAGGTTTTACGCCCTAAAACCCCAGACAACAACAACTTTTATGGACATATCTTTTAAATGTTTATCTGATTCAAAACTACTCTCAAGTGGGCCAAAATACAAAGATCGTCCAATTAAATAATCAGTCATGGATTAACAAAAGAGAATAGAATATTAATTTTCGCCATAGTATATATATATATATCATTAATTAATCCCGACCAGGCGCTAAAGACTTTACTGATAGACGAAAATTTATTTTAAGACAGAAATTTTTTTTCTTACCCGTTTAGACATATTTATCAGATTTTCGGCACTATAAAAAAGACAAATATACATAAAATTTAACAATTAATTTAAAACTCTAGGTTTTTTTTTTTACTTGGTGGGTTAGTATTACAGACGGAAAGTTTATTAGTTGACCTTACATAATTGTTGATTGTAGGAGGATGATTTGATTAGTTACAATATGCTATATTTAAATAAAATTATTTTTTAATTACTATATTACTATATTAGGTTACAAATAAATAGTTTATATACAGTTGTGCGCAACCTTGACCATCTTCATATTCTTTTCGAGAAAACTAGATATTCGATTTAGTCTAGATATAAAATGTTGTTTTTCTTCTGATAATCACCTTATCTATTTTAGAAAAATAATACACCTGTGAATTTTCCCTAACTTAGTTTTTAGTATGGTAAAAATTGTAGTACTCACTCAAAGATATAAACAGACTTATTATAAACAATATCTTCACACAATACTAGGTCAAAACATAAACAGCAACTAGCAACATCCCTATGAACAGAAGATCGAACTAAAAAGGATGCAGATATAAGTCTACTTTCGTAATCTCATAAATCAAATGGTTCCAGGAAAGAGTAGTCGCTGGATGTTGTTCTTTCTTACAATTAACATGGCAAAATTATGTGTATCTAATATTGGTTAGAAAAACTTATTTTCAATTATAAAAAAATCTTTCTAAAATAAGTAGAATTCTTTTTTAATATCTTTATTGAAATTTACAACTATATATTATATAATACATTCAGAAAATTTTATCTTAGTTAAAATGGAGTGTTACAGGCGTGTAGAGAAACAACCCATTGGTAGCACTCTAATGACATTTTACATTAGCAGGTCTCGTGACCATCTTCTTTTCAGGCGCCTTGGAGGATTGTCAGGAATAGAAGAGGAGGCAAGGTTAGAAACTAGGGGGTTTGATTGGTTTGGTAGTTAATAAGGGAAAGAGTGATATCTGGTTTGGGCTAGATCGGTTACATAGGGAACATTAAAGTATCTATGAATGACTTGATTTGTGACAAAGTAAGGAGCATTGAGGATTTTACGAAGGATTGGATATGAGACGAATTCGAAGGTTTAGTGGAGCCCCAAAGCTCAACTCTATATCTCCAGATTGGCCTTATTACAATCATTATAGTCTTTTGTAATGAATTGGAAGTTTGGACCGTTTGTTTAGTAAGTGCTGTAATATTCGAAATCGACACGCAGTTTCCGTTCTTTTCTGTCTTATGTGAGGATTCCAGGTTAATCGTTTGTTCAGATGTCCAAGGTAGCTGATCTGTTCGACAGGGGTAAGAGTAACATTATTAAATGAAACTGTAGGGCAGTCGGAAGGCTTACGACGAAGGGTAAAGGTGATTTGATGGGATTTGTTAGAATTTATCTTAATCCTCCAATTACGACACCATTCTTCGAGGGCTGTGATATGGGAAGTAGAATTTAAGTTACAAGTTGAATCCATAATCTTTAAAAAATACATAACAAATAATAATATGAATATGAATATATATATATACCTTATAAAAATAAAGTATTTAGTTTTTAGTGCTTATTAATGGATTCAATCATTCAGATTTAATTAATTTCGCGATTTATGAAACTGGAATTGTGATGGTCTGTATAATACTTAATTAGATATAAGAAATATTAATTAGTAGTAAAAAAGTCTTATTTGAGTAAAATAATTTATCTCCCAAACTAGATAATCTGTAACAATTCCATGTCGTATCAAAATTTATAAAAGTATACAAAGTACTTTTTTGTATGGCTTTGGCGAGTATGGCTTTCTCACTGATATTAACTTTTTTTTATCCTCTTATTTACGTTTATGAAAATTGCATTTTCTAGAAATTTCTAATAGTAGTTAATTACATATAATTACACTAATTTACTTAAATTAAAAAGTAGATGTTTCCAAGATGGAGTTTTTGGGTAAGCGAAATTAGTCAAAAGTTTTGATGGAAGTTGTATTAGACCCATTTTACTCAAATCCCCAAATTTTCGTCACATTTGGCCTTTTCTAAATGTTCAGAGGAAAATGCATAGGCATGCATAAGCGAAAGTAATGGATAGAATCTAACAAAATCAATATGAGACAACAATGTACCAGCACCATCCTGGAAAATTCACTAAAATTGGATAACCGGTTTAACCTAGCACCACCTATCAATATATGAGCCTTTCATGCTATATAAATTAAATCATGTTATTTTATATTAAATAAAAGGAAGATGGTCCGGTCTGTATGGGATTTAATAAAAACTTAAATAGTCTTAATGCTACTTATTATGACGTATAACGTTTCGCCCCACGTTGCAGGACTTGGACCCCATCGGGGCTAAAAAAAAAGATACAAATACTTAAATGGGGTAGAAATAAATGAACAATGTCTATAACAGATTTTAAAAGTGAAGTTTATAATTAAATAACAATAACAAAAGGTTTTAGACAAATAAAGAAAACGAAAATAACAACAGATATAAAAGAATTATAAAAACACAGGCATACAAAAGATGGAAAAAGGGATTAAGAGTAAAATAAATCATAAAGTAAGAATATGGACAAGATAGGAAGTGTTCTTATAAGATAGTCAGCGGTCAAGGAAATGAGGTGGCAGTTAAGAGAGTGCTGGGGCAGTTGGGTTAAAAATACGTAACATTTGAAAATAATGGTAAAGTAAAGAGTATTAACAAATTAAAGAAATATTTAAAAAATAAACTAAAAATGATAGTATACATAATTTATAAAAAAAAAAATTATATGATTCAATAAAAATTAAATTAAAAGACTGGATATAACAAACATAATACGGCGAAGAAAATAAAATATATAAGATAAATAGCGGTACAAAAGTGTGTAAATTATATCATAGGAACATTAATATAAGGTTATGAATGTAAGTAAAACGTAGAGGTAACAAATGAATATAAAGTGCATATTAAATATATAAAAATAAAATAACAGGATGGAAAGTAAGATCTAAAGAAAGAAAAGTAAAATGGGGCGGTGGGGCTTAAAAATAAAACAGATAAAACATACGGGAAGAAAATTAACGTCTGAAATGCGGAACCTAGAGTGAAAGAAGAATTATGGAGGATTAGTGAGCCTTAATTATTGGTATGTCAGGGAAATACCATTATGTTATTTTCGTTTCTTTTAATTGTCTAAAACCTAATGTTGTTATTCTTATTTAGTTTTAAGCTTTACTGTACAAGTTTTTTTAAAATTCTTTATTGACATTGTTCATTTATTTTTACCCCTATAGGTAAAAGTATAGTCATAATACAAATATAAGTATTTGTATTTTTTTTAGCCCTGATGAAGCCCTACTACATGGGACGAAACGTTGGATCATAATAAATAGCATTACGACTATTTGAGTTTTTCTTTGACCGGACCCGGACTATCTCCCTTTCATTATTACACACCGTCAATCAGCCAGAAAATATTTATCATAATATTTTCAGTATAGATTCCATGTTAATTTACAATAAAAAAATGTAGAGAAAGTAATGATGTAAATTATTTGTTAAACAGTGGTATGTTACATTTTTTCTATACATCAGCAAAAGAAAAAGATAAACATTTTACAATGAGAAATATTAAAATTATTGTACTGAAAGGCAATTGAAAGGTTCATATAATTCAAGTTACTTACCCATTACAATACATTTTCAAAAACTGACTTTAAAGACTAATAATTACAAATAAGTAGATCTCGAATTTAGTTGAAAAAAAATTACTATAATTTCATATTAAGTCCCATAATCATTAGGAATCCCTTTTGTTCTAGCTTACTTAAGTGGTTCCAATGGAATAAAGAAATCGAATTTATTCATAACGTTAATTGAAACAAATTTATTTGTTTATGTACGTGCTCAATCAAATAAAATAACTCCTTATTGATACTTGATAAAACTAAATCTCTAATATAATGTTATTGATACTATTCCATTATATTTAAATATTGCAAAAATAAACGTTTCAATTTTAATTTCTTGATATTAACAATCTAATCCAATTGATTTATTTATTGTGTTTTTACGATCTTAATTAAGTGCCAATTATAAATATTATTTTTAAATAATATCCTGTATATTTACAAATATCACTTTACTTGTATAAATAAACAGAACCTATCGGGTCCTATCTCTAATACAAACATATTTTGATGGGATCTAAAGAGGAAACAAACAAACTCTCGGCATGACTTAACGTTTGCTCCGATCTCACCAGTTCGTCTCTGTCCTGCTTTAACGCACAATGTCCGGCAAATCACTCGCCAGCCTCCACGGTACTGCCATGACCGCCGAGTTCGCTAAAGAGCATTTGAAAGTATGTGTGGCCAAGATGTGCAAGCGTATCGGTTGGGACTCCATCACCCAAACCGCTTTGCTAGTTCTGGTCGACCTCCTGGTCGTCCATATCCGCCGAATAATTACCACGGCTAGTAAATACTCCATGTGCTATGAAGCTTCAAATCTGGACGTAAGCCATGTCTGCCTTGCACTAGCCGAATTGAATATTCCCTGTGCCTACACCAATCCGGGTGGTAGGGAATTCAAATTTTTGCACGCAGAAGGCCAGTTTGAGACAGCGCGCCTAGATCTAGAGACGAGAAAATTTAAGCCAGGCTTCGTAGAAGTTCACAAATGGCATAAGAAGTGCAAAAAATTCTTAAAGAGGGAAACAAAAAGACTGAGGAAGCAGAGGAGGGTTGAAAGGGAGAAGGTGGAATATGTCGAGGTCAGATATATTTATTAATTATATATTTTTTGTTTTCCTTAAACTCTCTAGATTTCATCATATATTGACCCAGTATTGATTATCTTCTAAACACTATCCGCATACGAATTTCTTATTTCATAAATTAATAAAATCATAATAATTAACCTCTCAGATTGTTCCATAATTCTAAATGAACCGTCATATAAAAACTAAACAAGTTAATTTAACCTATACAAGTAAATAATTAAAAATAACTAAATAAATAGTATGTGTACAGACATGATCAATATTGTAGTATAGTATGTACTACATATTATCCAATATCCAGATAGTATATATATAGTGTTATTGTCACTATATATACGCATATTTAATTTCTAAATAATAAGTTAAATTAAAGTTATAAATCTTTGATTGCATTATAATTGATTTTTCTATTTTTATTTTAGGACTGAAATTTATAAATAATGCTTATGACTGTATAAAGGGGTCTCCTGGACTCAAAAATTGAAAGAACAAAATGGTTTTTATCTCAAAAGATTTTTATCTCTTTTTTTGTGAAAAGACTGGTATGCATAAACATTACAGAGGTACATGAAAAGGGAAAGTATCCAAACCATATTTAAACCTAGTAAAATCGAACTTGTGAGATCAATGTGCTTACCAAATTTATTTTAAGGGGGAAAACATGAATAAACTTATATTTATTTTATGTAACTAAATCATTTATTTTATTAAATTCATGTTTAATTTTTAAAAGATCCTTATTTTATGGTCTCGCCAATTCCATTGCAAAAGTTTGAAAAAAAATACAAATATTTTTTTAAAACTAATGATTTATTTTGATTAAATGAAAACTAAAATCACAGATTTATAAACTCATAAGTTTTTAAGGTTTCATCTACATAAACAACGATGTTCTAATTTTTTTTTCTGTTGGCTCCTTTTGGTACATATAGAAAAACAATTATTTATAAACCATTGTAATCCTTGTTTAGAAAGTTTTAAGACTACTTTTTAGTTAAATTGCTGTCTTATACTATCTGACCTTCAAGAATTAGTAGTTCAGTTTAGTCCTAAGTCTTTTTTTCTCCTAAGTGTAAATTGTTAGATTGATGTTGAACTACCACTGATGTAAATATCTCTACCAATGTTGGGCTATATGTATGTATATACTTTCTAATGTTGACAAAACAATGTATGATTACAAAAACAGGCGAAATCCTTCCTTAAACAAAACAATTTTTTAGATAAGGATCATCAACGGTATAAACATACATACCACTTAGTTTCTTCTGTCTAATTTTATAGAACATATACATAGCATAATATATAGAGAAATTCGTATACTATAAAAAAAAAAAAAATAACAGATTTTTTCCTTAAAACAGGGAAACGATTTAGTATATTTATAAGATTTATAGAAATCTATAAAAGTCGCACATTTTTTCTCCGAAATTCGGCATTGTTCCTTCGTTACTTTTAATTCTGATGGATGAGACATGAAATAGGAATTAACAATTGCAATAGACTTTTACACATCGAAAGAAATGTTCTCTGCTATCACACTGACTGATTCTTGTTTATTTATTAAGTAGTAGCAATAAAGAATATTGTTATTTAAATCTGATATTTACTAATACAATTTAAGTTGACTCGTTGTTATTGAGATATCACTGTAAAAATATGAAGTGAATAGTAGTAATTAGTTTTTATAGTAATATTATTGATTTAAACATTGTGGTCTTACTTGTTTTGTAAATGAAGATTTTTTTGTTTTTCCCCCTGGTTGACATAGGTTTATTCCATACAGCCTAAAATAATTAATTATAAGATAAGTGGCCGAAAAACTAAAATTGTCGCTCTTTTTTCACTTGGTGCTCAATATTTGAAAATTGTAAATTTTCCAATTTCAGCACCTATTTTTTCCTTTTATCTGGACCTAATACTATTTAAGGAATAATGGTTGTATAGCTCTAATCTGAGCCACAATGAATTTATTTCAACTTGATTAAAAGTTTTTCAGAAGGTAACAAAAATAGACTAGGTTTAAGATTTATAGCTTAAAAAGGCCAATAGAATCAGCCTTTGAAAATAAGTCAATATGATTAAAGTAATTAACAATTATATTGGAGTACCTGACCCCAGATGGAATAGAGAGTGTTTGTGTAAATAATTGCATTAAATGCAGCAATTGCCTAGAGTAACCTTTACCTATATACATTTTAGGTTCAGTACTTTGTAAAGAAGTACTGTTACTAGACGAACGGTTGTACAAGGAGGTGATTTTGTCAGAATCATGCTCGACCGTCAGATTTTTACCCAATTAAGCGTACCTGATTTAAGAGGCTGGGTGGACGACCCCAGGAGGGCTCCCGAACCCACAGAAGTTGACTCACGGGTACAGTGTAACAGAAAATAATTTTCTCACCAGGCGAATTCGAACTCGGGTCCTTGGAGTTAGTAGCCACGTGCCTTATCACGGGGCTACCCGTGCACTCCATACCCATATACATTACTTTATATTTATTCGTTGTGAATTTAACATCACAGTTGCGATCCAATTACTTTCTACAAGTTTTATGCTGCCTGGGATTATGATACCTATTACAATACACCGGATCCCCAAGTTGAGGTAGGTTCTGGACCAACGGTATATAATATTCTCCGCAGAGATTGTGGAAGCTTCTGGATTACAGGTTGGACGGTTGTGAGGTTGGGAGTTATTAAATGAAGATTGATGCCAGTGGCGGCCGAGCTGTCACGCTCCATTGATTTATTTCTTCTTCTGGCACCTGCTTCATTGTCAGCTCGCCATGGGCACTCAAGACGGATTTTCAAGAAAAAGACATTCGGTTATCCTGATCAGAAAGCTGTTTTCCGGTCTATTCCAAACAAAAACAACATAATAAATTCAGTTTTTTTAGAATCTAAACAATGAAAAGATGAATGTGTTTATTGTTACAAAGGCAATAGCTATATTTAAAATTTTGCTTTTGGTTCCGACATAAGTAATACTAAACAAACAAAAAATTTCGAATTTCTTCTTATTTATTTCATATATAGGTATGTATAAATGAGTATATAAGTATAAAATTAAAGGTAAAAATCATTATTAAAAGAAAGATATTTCGGGTGCAGTCAAAAAGTAACTCAAGTATTACAAAAACTATTTAATGGGAGCAAGCATTTCTCCTCCTTTACAGGGCTTCATCAGGGCTAAGAAAAGATAAAGCAATGCAAATAGCCCAAGATTAGTAAAAGGGCCGCCCATAGCTCTGTGGTTAAGGCACAGTCTTACCAATATGATGTCTATTGGCGGTGCCGGTTCGAATCCGGCCTGGGACGTTGACTTTTTCCGTTGCGTGGCGGTCCTACAAAATGAAGAACTTTGGCCCCCAACCTTGGTTAGGCAGTATAGGATTAGTAAAAAGGCAATTATTTCAATCCAATTTTTTATTACTTTAATGAAAACTATGTATAATTACTATTCGAAATTGATGAGTCTGCCAAGTATACGTAGGGGGAATAAAAATGGCGCCTGTTTCAAAACGTTAAAAAAAATCATTTTTCATTCGAAGGTCTGTCTTTAAGACTAACAACAATAATAGAAAACCTAAGAGAGCCTCACTTGAAGTAGAGTAAATGTGCTAAAATATGAGTCTTAATAAAGCTATTTACGTTCGTTAGTTCTCGAGATATAGCTTTTTAAAAAGCAATTTGTATAGAAAGCCCAGGAGTTAGTGAATTTATTTTGAGAAATCTATATCTCATGAACTATGTGACGTCTATTAGCACTCAAAGTTTAATGGACTATAAGGTAGTTTATAAAGTTTATCTTCGTAGGAGTAGTATTTTTCATGATATTTGCTAAAATAAATTGATTTATTATTGTTCGGACAAATTTTCATGTCCAAATATATATTCATAAGTGAATATCATAAAAACTATTATACCTACAAAGATACGTGCGATAAACTAATTTATTGTAAGTAAAATTTCCATTATTTTAAGTGCTGGCAGGCATATGTCTTATGGTTCTACTGATATATTTCTTCAAAAATCAAACATTTTAACTGAACAACTAGAAATTAACATTTTGTAAATTTATTTTGTCAAACATCATAAAAACAACTAATCCTAGAAAGATAAACGTTATAAACTATTTTATAGTAAATTTGACTAGCTTTCATTTGAGTGCTGGAAGACATCTGTACGTCTAAATGTTTCTGAAATAAAGTGTTTGATAAATCAGATTTATTGTCCGAACAACTATACATCAACTTATTGTAGTAAATATCATAAAAACTACTATTCCTAGGAAGATAAAAGGTCATAAACTACTTTTTAGTACATTAAACTAGCTTTCATTTGAGTGTTACGATAATAGTTGGCCAATAATTTGAATGCTACATACGTCACATAGTTCCTGAGATGTATATTTCTCAGAATATATACACTAACTAATACTAATCTTTTAGTATATTTTTATGAAATGTTGCTTTTTAAAAAGCTATATGTCGAAAACAATTGAAAGTAAATAGCTCTATTAGGGCCAAGATTTCAGCAAATTTATTCTACTTTAAATAATATTCTTTTAGGCTTTCTGGTGTTGTTGGTAACTTAGAAGATATAGAGCTCCGAGTGAAAACTTAATTTTTTTAATGTTTAGAAACAGCTATCATTTGTATTCCCCCTACCTATACTTGCCTACTTAATAAATATTTTTAAAAATATTTGAGCTGCTTTTTGACCGTACTCGGACTATCTTCCGTTTATTAATTACACACGGTCGATCAACGATATATAAATACTAAGTAAAAATACTAAGTATTACAAAATAAATACTAAGTATACATAATCATAAATAAAACTAAATTAATAAGTAAAAGTAAACAATTTCTTATTTAACTATTCATTATGAAACCACACATTAGTGTAAACCATACTTAATTGACGTTTAAAATTGATATCCCAATCATTACCGTTTATTAAGTTAGATGCTTCTTGTTGATTCTGCACAGTTACCTAAATATTTATACCAGTGAAATATAAATATTTCACATCTCGTTTATTTCTCATTTTAATTTTTAGCTAAAAACATCTTTGGAGTAGGAATTAAAATGAAAAATTAACTACGTGTTTTAAAAATTATTTGTTTTGATTGTCTCTTATTTTTTTATCTCCAATATAATTTTAATTTGTTTTTATATTGATTATTGCTTTTTAAATATTGCTAAAAAATTAATTTATTAATATTATTGCCTTTATCTAAAAAAAAAAAAAAAGTATAAAATCCCTCCCAAGAATAAAGGACAATTCAGTAATCCAGATACTTATTGTTTGTCAATTTACCCCCCTACTTTATGTTATTTTCACTTAATTATGGTTGTTTTAATGTCACAAATGACTCCGAGTAGGAAGTATGGATGATCATATTAATAATTTAATGTTTTACGTACATATTTCATTTCTAACCCCAATTATTCAAAATATGATGTGTCTCTCAGCTACTTTGGGTAGTAATCAATCATCTATTACTAAATAGAAACAAAAGTGCTTATTTTCAGCATTAACCGTTTTACTATGGGTTTAATTTTTAATATTTTATTCTTTTTACAAGGAATACCCAATTGCTAGAAGTAGAAATTTATAAGGATATTACTTACAAAAGAAATGCAAAATATTAAAAATGCTAATTTTTGTTATCTCAACTGTTAATAAAATGTGGCTTGTAAATTTTATTATAATGACGTTCTCTCTTGTGAACAATGTGGAAGATTGTTCCAATAAACACAAATGAATGAAACCTTTTTCTAAATTATGATACATACAAACTAAATACAAAACCAATTAAAATCAATATTGATAAATCCTGCTATGACCTCCTAATTAATAGCATCTCTTTGATTAAGTGATTAATTCAATAGACTCAATTAATTGAATAAATTCAAAATAATACAATAGTAATTTAATTTGACTATTTGGTGATTGATCCGCAACTTAAAACTAAACTTAACAATTTCAGACATAATTATTCAATTAATCACATATTAAACATAATTTAATTGAATTTTTTTTTAAAAATAAGGTAACAATTAGCTTCATTAATGACTTGTATATGCGTTTATTATCTATCATAATTATTAAATTTGATCAAGTTGCATTGTTGATTGGAACTTGATCTTTTTTACTATTAATCCGACGATATGTTTTATTTATGTAATTACTAATACTACACATTCTTACCATAGGTAAATTGAGTTAATTTTTGTTTCCATTTTGCAGGATCATTCAGAAAATGAACCTCCTAAGGATGAACCATCTGATGAAATGGGATTACTTCATGCATCAGTTAGAGGCTCACATTAGCATAATTTTATTCCAATCATACACCCAGGCTATATTCAAGCAAATTATAAATTTAATTATAACTAATTTATTAGGAATAAATTTTAAAATATTTTTTAATTATTACGTTATTGCAAACTATGTATTAAATAATATTGAAGACATACTCTGTGTGTGTATAGCTGTTAAATTTATTTAGTTCTAATTCAAAATTCCATTTCATAATTGGATTCTTGTTTTTATTATAAATTTGTCATAATCTCTTTATAAACAAATATTAATTCATCAATTAGTTCATATATTGAATTGAGATATCATAAAGAATGATATAGGTAAGATATTCTTTATACCGATCATTAGAAACCAATATTTTGCTATTATATTCCTTATCTAATCATGAATGCTGTTATTTATTTTATTCAGAATATAAAAAAGTTTTTATTTAAATGAATAATCATTCAAAATACAATTGTGTATAATTTTTATTGTTACACTTAACCATTTTGTTTATTAATAAATTAATTTATCAAATTAAATTATTTACTTTTAAGCCTAATTATGAAGTTCATTTATGTACAGATATGTCATGTAGTCTTGGCACTCTAGAATAAATAGAGATAAATATTATTGTAGTAGTAAATTTGGAAACAATCTAATTTTTTGGGTCGCTGAAGAGGAATCTGAGATTATCAGAAACAGAAATGTTTTCGGAAAATTTCAAGAAAAAAAAGTAGGCACTTTTTAAAATCAATATGATAACGAAATAAATATTTTAACTTACATAAAAACATGCGAGGTCTATTTAAACATTGACCTATTAGTTCATCGTAAGTAATATTAAGTATATTAGATCAATGTAAGTAAATTGATAAATCAAATAATAATATAGGATAGGATAATAGAAACAATATAGAGGGGACTAGTGATAATAGACACAATTTAGATGAGGTTAGCCTGAATCCTGGGAGTCGTAGAATCAAGTATAAAACCCGATACGGCCTGAATACCAGGCCTTCTTCACAGCTAAGTACAAACAAGATAACAAACATGTAAAAATAAAATATAACAAGAAAAATGTAATAAAAAGAAAGTATGAAAAGTGAGAGAAAGGTAGATAAAAAAGAATTGGCCTACTTAATTAAGAATTAACCTACTAATTTAAACAAATACTTATACTTAGCGTTATAAGTATTGATTAAAAGTGATAATATGGAAATGCACTAATAATCGGAATAAAATAAAATTCAGGCTAAAACTAAAATAAGCACTATTAATATTCTTCCCTGACCGCTTTTACTCCTGAAGTTTAATCTTTGTCAGACATCGTTAAAACAAAAAACAAAACAAGAACCCTCTAAAAATGGACATTAGTCAAAAATAGTTATCAACTATATATATTTTTATTTTATTTTTTTTCTTCCGACGTTTCAACTCACTGTGTAGATCTTATGGTCAGGGCTGACGGGTGGATGTAAACAGTAGATAAGAGGTCTTTATTGGGGGAACGTTAGCAAAATATAAGTAGTTAATAACTATTTTTTTCTTCCTTATTGACTATCTCCAAAAAAAAAAAATTGTATAAAATAATCATGAACAATATAAATGATTCTAAATCTCTCACTCTCTCATGGGCACATATATTATTAAATGTTTTGCTCCTTATGATACATATAATACTAATTAGTGAGCTCTTTAGATACTATTGAACTCTCCGAAGACAATTTGAACGGTAATTAATATTAATAGACCATAATTGCTGTAGTTGTAAGGGAACATTGGAGATACATTATGCAAGAGCCACTCGACGAAGTGGCGACCGCCCCCCAAAAGACAATAGACACCTTCCCCTTTTTTCTCCTACTTATCCAATAAGAAGGAGGACACGTCCGGAAGGGCAGACATCACAAGGACAAATATTTGCCAGGGACAGCTCATTGAAGCCGCTCCTCGTTCATTTGCACCGTTAATAATTGATAACTGGGAGGATAACACGATTACCAGGGCTCTCTCAGGGTTCTCTCCTTCCCGTCTTAGCACAACACCCTTCGCTTCCATCGATTCTTTCTCAACCGTCTGTTTTTGTTTCAACAAGCTCCTTTTATTTTTAAAACTTAAAAGGACTTTAGAATTACTTATTTAACATGATGTTGACGTTGCATGATATGAAACCGTCCGAGAAATAAATAAAGATCAACGTGTGTTGATATATTTCTAAAAGTACTTATCCAAAGTTATTTGCAAAGTTTAGAACAGTTTAGAAGACAATATGCGTTATATTTTATCAATTTTAAATGTGCATACGATTCCTGCTGGGGTCAATCCAGCCTCATAAATTGAGTAAAAATCTGGCGGTCGAGTGTGATTCTGACCAAATCACCTCCTTGCACAACCGTTGGTCTTAGTAACAGTACTTCCTTACAAAGTACTGAACCACTGACCTTCATGAGTTGTAGCGGTACAGATTTTAATTTTAGTTTAATTTAATTACATATTGTGCGAAAGTATTTTTATATTTTATTTTTTTGCTTAGAGCAGTACAGAAAGTGAAACAAATAGTTTATTTGAAGATTGCCTGGGTCATCATGATCCGAAGATAGGTAGGTACTGAGGGTAAAAACGGAAAAGTTAAATATCGATTTTACTGATGTACCAGTCTAAAATTATCAATGGTTATAATGAATAAAGATGTTTAAAAACTTTTGCCATTCCTACACATGTACCATTTCTTACCTCTTCCCCTGTGTGAATAATTTACATAATGTATTAATCAGTCATAGAATGAGCAGTACAATGCGTAAATAAGTAAATGGAAGTTGAATTTACTCACGAAAGGTATCATCTTATTTTGAAAAATACTACGACGATTGGGTTAAGGGGCAGGCAAAAGTGCTCTTGTGTTCAAATCCAAATATTATTATTTCGAATCCTGGTGCTGATTCCTCAAGTAATTATTCCATCATCTCTTTCCAAGGTATGTGAGGCTTATCAGCAGTTTGATAAGTGGCAACGCATACAAATCGGGCTTAGAAATGAAGTCAACTCGTTATCCTTTATCGAGAATAGCGCTGTGGTTTTCCAGAATACCAAACAGCAGCCCAGAGTTTTGATCCAGGGACGGTCTGCTCTAGGTAAAGAAATATAGGTCCTGGTGTATTTGCTGACCGTGTGCAAACATTATCCGTGGATCTAGACAACCGGTTCATTACTGTACTGAATCCCGATTGAGTCGGTGGAAAGGACAGCCTCCAAAGACTGGTTTTACTATCAGTCTGGCACTGCACCATGAAGGCAAAGATTCGTAGCAACGTGAAGTTAAGTTATATATATGAAGTTAAAGGTTTGATAACACAAAGACTAAAAAAGAGAAAGGGAAAAGAGAAAGGGAAAAGAGAAATGACCAACTCAGTTGTTACTTAAAGACTGATCTTTAAGTAACTTTGAGTCCAGTTCGGCTCTAGATATACATTCAAATCAGCTGATCGATTCAATCAGCTGATATTGGAGTTACACCTGACTGTAACTCCCCTCCCCCGTCAGTTTACGAACAATCCTCCTAAACTTAATTATGTTCTAGAGAAAAAAACTATATACAAATAAATTACAATACAATAAAAGTGATATATACTAATACAATTAAAAGACAATAACAATGATGAAAAAACAGCTCTCAATGTACAAAGTATAGAAAAGAAAAAAAATTACAATTTCAGAGGAATCTACATTTTCAGTGATATTCACAACTTGTTATTAAATCCCTAAAATAAACAGAAAAAAAAATAAAACAAATTTTACTATATTACCCACCTAAAGGGAGGTTATAAGGCTCTTCAGGCTGTTATCGCACCACCTTTGCAGGATGCTTTAACTGTTCTATATGAACCACTCTACGCTTTCTTGGTTCCTTTACATTTTCTATGGTGACAACGTTATGCTCTCTAATGGTCAACCAATCGTTTCTTGAATAGTGCGCTCCATGTAGTACCTCGGTCACTATTTTCCTTGGCAGATCACTCTCAGCCATCCGAGCAAGATGTCCTGCCCACCTGAATCTACTGAGCCTCGCAAACTGGGCAACGTCTGGTTCCTTATATAAAACTTTGAGCTCCTGTTTTCTTCGACGTCTCCATATCTGGTCAACCTTGACAGCTCCAAATATTTTACGAAGAATCTTCCACTCCAAGACCCCAAGCAGTGCTGGTGCTGGTGAGCACAAGCCCTGGAAATAGTCCACGAGATTTAGTTGGAGATTTGGATGGTTAATGGAGATAGTTGGAGTATTTAGCCCATATAGAGTCTATATCATTTTCCACCGCATCAGCATCTTGAATACACCTTTCTAGCCACCATCATTATACAGCGTATTAACATCCGGTGGACCCCAATCTGTTCCGTCCGCCAAAGACGCCGAATCTTCTCTCAAACCACTGCATTGCCTACGTATAGATGATAGGCATCCAGCAATCGCCGTATTTCTTTTACGTCTATTGGTACTGCCACCCTTTATATGGGCGACACCTTCTGAATGTCTGATCTCACACCTTCCTTGGAGATAGTATGTCCCAAAAAATTAATCTGGTCTTGCCCTATCACAGACTTTTCTCGGGATAGTTTGAGTCCAAATTCTCTAATCCCCAGGAACACACTCCTTAAATGGTCTACGTGGTCCTTTTCTGATCTACTGAACATTAAACTAACAAGTCATGTAGACTTGACCAACTGCTTTATCCAATCCTCTCAAGAATTCGTCGATGAGCTCTGAAATGTAACGGGGACATTTTTGAGACCAAACGGCATTATGGTAAATTCATAATGGCCTCGTTGAAATGTGAACGCGGTCTGATGGTCCCTGGAGCTTATTTTAATTTTATCGTACCCTACCTTTAAGTATAATGTGCTAAACATTTTAGCACTGCCCAACCTGTCCAGAATGTCCTCGAACCTCGGGATAGGGTACTTCTAATCAACCGTATTTTCATTAAGCTTGCGATGGTCTATTTTCCGTTCCGCCCACAATGGACTGTTATAGGGTGAAGTGCTGTCCACGATTATCCCTTGTCTTCGTAAACTTTCTATTTTGTGCTGTCGAAGGGTCGTAGGATAACACCTTTCCTTCACGTAGGTCACCATATCCTGTTTTAAAGGTATTTAATAAGATAATGCACATTTTTTCCCGTGGTCCCTAATACTTTTCCTTCATAGACTGTTACCTTCTTCCCCTTAGCCCCCCACTTGTCTAATTCCATTTCTGCTTCCCCTTCAATGCTGCAGGGTCCACCCAGAATGATCAACTGATAGCTGACAAACTCTGCCCTGTAGTTCCCTCTCTCCGCCACTTAATCCCATAAAGGCCTCTCGGCAGACAATCGTGTTTGAGCTGTCAGTCTCCACCGTGCTCTCCTATCACATAGTGGTTCTTCGACGTACGGTCGCCCCTCTGTGCGTACTCCTCATAGCTTTCCTCGTGTTCTAGCTGCTTCTCCTGTTCGCCTCCAACTTCTCATCTTGCCTTGCTGACCGTCCTCTCGCCCAGTGTCTCCTAACCGGTTTCTGTCTTCGAGATCTCGGACAATTCCGTAGCTTCAAGCACGGACCTATTCGTCTTTCGAGAGATTCTCCTCCATAATCTCTGTACTTTAACTTCCATCGGTTCAGGCTTGTTTTGCTCCCTCCGCCGATACATGTAAGGACACTATCGGGCAATATGTCCTGTCCCACATTCAAAACATCGGGTGCGGGAGCATTGTGCTACCAGGTGCCTTTACCACACCCATGCACTTGGAGTCTTCTCGGCCGCAATTACTTCTTCCTTTTTTCTGACTCACTCTTCTCTCAATGGTCCCCGTCTTCTCCTTGGGTTTATCTTGATATTCTCTTTTCCGCCATGTTGGTGGATTAATCATGGGGCGCTGATAAACGACTCTGCTCCATCCTGGTTCCTCTACCTCCATCCGGGACTTGCCTGAGCATCCATGAGATCTTGAGCACATTCCACAAACGAGCGCTCTCTTGAAAATTCCTCCTTCTTCTCCAGTTCTTTTGCCAATTGAATTTTTAGTATCATAGATAGAAATAGCATTCGACCCTGTATTATCTCGCTGAGTTTATCTGCGATTCTGTTGTTCTGCGGCATACTGCCCACATGATATTGGAGTTACACCTGACTGTACCATATAT